>NC_089745.1:71316652-71464152 GCF_040412425.1 Macrobrachium rosenbergii
AACAGGAGCCACTGCTCAAACCACATCGACGGGTAACAAGGGAAAGCACAGAGCATTTTCATGATTTATTGTGCCGACATTTCACAAACCATCTCAGTTGCATTTTCAAGGCTGTAAAAATTTGAACACCATATTACTATAACTCTTAAAATATTTCTTAAAATATATAGATTTATTACAGTGACATTCCCAGTAAAAGTAAAATATAGCAGAATAGTGAAATTTAAAAACCAAATCAGAATACAGAGAGATAGAAAAACTCAAGATCAAAAAACTTTAAAACTTTGAAAATATGTAAAAAAAAAAAAACGTAAAATAATCCTGACATCACTGGTTACATCAATATATTTAAAGTGAGACAAAATAAAATTAGTAAAAACCAGCAGTAAAAAAAAACCTGTAAAAAAGGTCAAAATAAAATATATACAGCTAAAATGAAGAAACATAAAAAGGCAAAAACACTGGAGTAAACACCCACCCAGCAGGCTGCTTCAAAGAGAAACTAAACAGAAGAACCCTTCAGAGACCGAGAAACGAAAGACAAAGTGCAACGCCATTCATTTAATGTACAATTGGATGGAGGAATTCTGCGAGTTTAATGACGGAACTAGCTTTTTATCATTATGGACTCTAAGATGTGAAGTTCGTTTTCATTTTGTACATGTCTATTTGGAAATCTTTGGCCTCTATGTGTGTTTTACAGATCTTGAGTGATTCCTATGATTGTTCTGGATTGGACAATCTTCCCTGTCCTAAAACTTACTCCTCTATGAGGAGTAGTTGTACATCCATCTTGTTGGCGAGTTTGATTTCAGACCGTCATTTGGGCCGGATTTGATTCTGGAATTGATGAAGAGTTAGAGTCTTTATTTCTGGTGATAGAAATTCATTACCCTCTATAATGTGAGATTCCACAATAAGCTGAGGTCCCGTTGCTAAGTAACCAATTGGTTCTTTAGCCACGTAAATAAGTCTAATCCTTACCCTAGGTCCTGTTAATCAGCTCAGTGGTCAAAACTAAGCTATAAGGTTACTTGTACATCAACATAGGTCTCTCTGACTGCATCTTGGGCAAATATATTTGTAGGCAAATATTTTTGTATATGAACTTGGATATAAACACTGAACTCAGCATGTCTTTGTATATGAACAGAGAACCAATGGTGACTGGGTTCTTAGGAATAAGTTTCAAGTTTAGGGCTGGTAGTTCCTTGTGTATTATATCAATTAGCTTTTTTCTGAAATTGTCATCATGTAGAAATGGAAAACTGGCATACATTTTTAGTTTGGGAACAGTACTGATAGAGATAGGGAAGTACCATTTTCTGGTAGAGTATTTTACTTAAATACCTGAGAAAGAGTTTATGAGGAAAACAATTGTTTTCAAAATAATTACCTAATTTAATGATTTCGCTAGACAAGAGCAACCTCTAAACCGGATCGCCGTTAACTGGGGACTGCCTGTATATATAGAGTATGTATATATATATATATATATATATATATATATATATATATATATATATATATATATATATATATATATACTGAATAATTAATTTCATCACAGAGAAAGTCTTTGTGCAAAGGAATGCAAGATGACCTGGAATTCTTTTCCAGAATCCTGTTGTCTGGGCATCTTTGTGTTCAATGCCCCTACCCTTGTGAAACAATTGCCTTAGAAGACTATATTCCATCTCGCCACATGCAAGAGACTTACAATGCAATCAACAGCCAACAGGGGCCACGTTTTGCACCCCTCAGCGTTAATGTTGTGCAAATGTAAAATAACCAGTTATCAGCCAGTCTCACTTGAAGTGTTTTAAAAGATTTGTGTCCAACTCTAAGTAGGGCTGTAGCCTGCTCAGATTTCTTTATTTGTTATGTGTAGGAAAGAATTTCACGGCACATTGCAGGTGCCTTGATTGCTGAACTGCCAGCCTGTCCATATCAATTCTGTTTCAAATATCCTAAATAAATTAATTTATTAATCTAACCAACTGGTTTGAAAGGTAAATTTCCATTTGCTTTGAATAGATGTAATATCAAGGTAAGTAATACTGTTATTACGTTTATTGCTATGTTCTGAGATCTAGGTGTTGGCCCTAAGGCAAAATTTCTTTCAAAAATTCAATTTAATTCTTCTGAAACTGTATTCAGAATATATATATATATATATATAATATATATATATATATATATATATATATATATATATTACTAAAGGACCTCATTCAAACTGGATGGTATCTAAGGGAGTTTTTTATTCAGAAAAAGCTACAAGCTTTCTTGGACAAACAGTCCACGTTATCAAGTATGAGGTCCTTTTAGTAATTCTACTAATGTACAGAACAATTGTGTATATGATAAATGATAAAGAATATATATATATATATATATATATATATATATATATATATATAAATATATATATATATATATATATATATATATATATATATATATATACATACACATATATTGTAATATGGGTAACCACTTTACAAAAACACAACTCCCTAACTGATTTATAAATTAAAGTATATTTTTCATACTGATAACTAACTGAAGAAACATGAGAAACTCAGCCCTACCTAACTTTCTCTCCAAACTCCCCTTTGTTACATCTTTTGACCTTTCCTAAGAACTGGTGACTGCTTGAAATACCTCCTTTCAGGTAAAAATTGAATGGAGACAAAAGCCTGCCGGTAAAGCCACTGGAAAACTCAGTCCCCATAGAAACGGGCAAACATGGGGAGGCCAGAGGTCAGAAAAGGAGATCATGACCCACACGGTGGCAGCCATCTTGGAACCCCAGAGGGCAGACACTAGTGCTCCTAAAGCCCCTTGAAAGAGGAGAAAAAAATAAGCTGCCGATGGTACAAAAAAAAAAAAAAGGCCCAGCCAGCCGCATCAGTCTAAGAACCCTTCCTGGCGCCAGATCGAAAGCAAATCCTTGCAAACTCCTTCTTGAGCTGACCCATTATGGCCACTTATGGCCACCCCCAGTACCAATCAAGTGTGACCCATTAAACTCATCCTTCGAACCCTGGCATGTTCTTTTTTTTCGATGAGGCTCTCCACATCTCGTTATAAAGTAACGCCCTGATTCAAAGTTTTTTCAGTCACGTAATTTAACCTTTTGGCTAAAATTCATTTCCTTTTCTGAAGTGTGTTTTTCTTACAAAGGCCCTGACTCAGTTATCTTGGCACCATAAGTGCAACCTCTCAATTTGCCTCACCATTATAATTTCTGTACATAACCACTTGCAGTTTTCAAATTGCAAACGGTGTCATGAGCTGTGGAAACAACTGTTTGTCTTGTGCTCCTTGCAGTGACTCTTCACTGCCTTCTCATATCATCAGGGCCCCTTTCAAGAGGATCCCCATTTATTCTTCAATACTTGAAGAATAGCTGAATTATTTAATTCGAGGCAGAATATTACTTTCACTGCCTATGCTCATTCCTTCCTCTGATTTACATGTTTAATTGTAAATATATTCCCTTAGCTCATAAACGCCGACTGGATGTATTTATTCGTCGACAAAAATTGGCTGTCAGGTGCCAAGTGGACGAAAACGACTACTCTCTAGTTTTTTTAAATATTCCCGGAAAAATATTTATAGGCCTCATTTGCAAAAAAATTTTAAATCACGCACCTTGAGGATGCTGGGGAGTTCACGGGATCACGCTGTTGTTTTGTTTACGCTGAACCAGCTGCGTAAAAATTTTCCTCTTTCATATCCCAAAAGAAAGCATCAGCTAACTCTGCTGAAAAATCTCTGAAGTTCTTTAGTCACTTTGTCGTAATTTTTGCACCGTTTTCTATTAGCCTTTACGTAAAAGTTTTATATATGAAAATGTGTGTAATTTCATGTAGAATACAACAAAAATAACTCATTCCTGTAGCATTTATCAATTTTGACATATTTTCATATAAATCACAGTAAGTGCCAAAATTTCAACCTTCCGTCGACTTTGACTTGAAAGAAATGGTCGAAAAATGCAATTGTAAGCTAAAACTCTTACATTCTAGTAATATTCAATCATTTACCTTCATTTTGCAACAAACAGAAATCTCTAGCACAATATTTCGATTTATGGTGAATTTTTGAAAAAACTTTTTCCTACGTCCGCCCCTAACTGTGCTGAAAACTCAGAAATTCTTTAGTCACTTTGTCATAATTTTTGCACTGTTTTCTATTAGCAGTTACATAAAGTTTTATATATGAAAATGTGTGCAAATTTCATGTAGAATACAACAAAAATAACTCATGGTTGTAAATATCAATTTTGACATTTTCAAATAAATCACAATAAGTGACAAAATTTCAACCTTCAGTCAACTTTGACTTCCCTCCTCTGGTAAAAATGCAATTTGTAATCAGCTAAACCTAATTACATTCTAGTAATATTCAATCATGTACCTTCATTTTGCAACAAACAAAAGTCTCTAGCACAATATGTGGATTTATGGTGAATTTTTGAAAAAACTTTCTAAAGTATACGCCCACCTAACTCTGCTGAAAATCTCAGAAATTCTTTAGTCACTTTGTCGTAATTTTACCATTTTCTATTAGGTGTTACATAAAGTGTTATACATGAAAATGCGCAATTTCATGCAGAATACAACAAAAAATAACAAGGGTTTTAGAACTTTGCAGCTTTTATCAGTTTTGACATATTTTCATATAAATCATGATAAGTGCAAAAATTTAAACCTATGGTCAACTAAATTGACTCTACCAAAATGGTAAAAAATGCAATTGTAGCTCTTACATTCTAGTAACATTCAATTATTTACCTTCATTTGCTACAAAAAGGAAGTCTCAAGCACAATATTTCGATATATGGTGAATTTTTGAAAAAATTTCCTTTCCTCTCGTGTGTAACTCAGTTGAAAATCTCAGAATTTCTTTAGTCACCTTTGTCGTAATTTTTTCGCACCGTTTGCTACTAGGCCTTACATAAAGTGTTATACATGAAAATTAAACTGACGCAATAGAAGAATACAACAAAAAATAACTCATGGTTGTAGATTTTATCAGTTTTGAAATATTTTCATATAAATGCATTTTCAATAGAAAAAATCAACTTTGTCAACTTTAACTCGACTGAAATGGTGAAAACTGCAATTTTTGCTAAAACGGTTACAGTCTAGTAATATCCAATCAATTACCTTCCTTTGCAACAAACAGGAAGTTTCTATCAGCCTCTGATTTATGGTGAATTTTTGAAAAAACTTTATGTCCGTGCACGTTTAAAAATGCATCATTTTGTGATAATATTTTCTGTGTTGCTTGAATCATTTTACAATTTTTTATATACCAAAATCATCGCAATTTAGTGTACAATGTGAACGTCAAAAAACTTTAGCCTTAACTAGTGCTCACAGCGATTTTGTATACAATTATATACAGTCTCCATTTTTTCAGTGTCATATATTCCAATATTTATATATGATAATGATATTTTTAAGGCCATTTCTGATGGTTGCATACAAACTTTAGGCAATGATCAAAAAGGAGCCAAACATAAAACCTAATCTTAAAAAACTAAAAGCGTGTGATTTTTGAAAAACTTTTTTTTGCTTGGTCCCTAACCATGAGATGGGTGTTGTTTGGGCTGCAGAGATTTTTGTAAATGGAAATATGTCTATCAGGGTTAAGAGGTGAAATCCATCGAGCAGCCTGTTTTCTTATTAGGGACTCACTCGGCACTGCAGTCAGGGAAGCAAAGGACAATCAGTAATTTCAGTCTTCACCTTTGATTTGATTCCCAAGCAAAGAATAAAGGAAAGAGGTTTCAGTGCCTGTCAAAATTATATATATATATATATATACACACACATATATAAATATGTTTGGGTCGTTGACATTCACAATCTACTGGGTCAACTTCCAAAAAGATAAAACCTATTTGAGATAATAGGCATTTCAATGCCCTCAAAAGTTCTCGAATTCTAGCTGGTTGTTGTAAAACATCACTAGTTGGCCTAAAATACCAACTCGTTTGTTGATATTATGATGTTTGTAGCTTTTTCTGAAAACTATTGTGCCGGCTTTCCATAATCACAACTTTTTCTGTCACTTTTTCCTGCTCGCATTTTTTCAGGTCCGCCCTCTGATCTTAAAAACTACTGAGATATGGCTGCAAACTCGGGTTCATTTCCATCATCGGACATTATAATAATCATCAAACATAGCAAATTGCAGCCCTCTGGATCCTAAGGCTTTGTTGACAAGCATATCCAAAAAATTAAAGTAATTCAAATCATTATTCTGGCATTGATAAATCATACCTTGATTATACATATATAAATTATAAATATATATATATCATTTATATATATTCATATATATGATATATAATATATATATAATTTATCCAATATGTTATATATATATATTTATATATATATATATAACATATTATATATATATAACATATATATTTATATATATATATATCCAGCATATATATATATACATATATTCATATTATATATATATATATATATATATATATATATATATATATATTTATATATATAATATATATATATATATATATATTATATATATATATATATTATATATATATATATATATATATATATATATATATATATATATATTTATATATTATATATATATATATATATATATATATATATAATATATATATATATATATATTGTCCTGCTGTTTATATATATATATAATATCTTTATTTATATTCTGAAGAGGAAGACGGATTGTCTCTCACTAGGCTGTCTAAATTTTAAAACCAACGTTTTGAATTTTGTACTGAATTACATTTATTCAGGGCTGTGCACAAGAAAATGATAAAAACATAAAAACAGTTATAAGTACAGTCTTTGTGTGAATACATTTAAAATGTTACCATTAAAAAATGAAATAAGAATAAAAACACAAACAACCTCTCTCTCTCTGAAACAGTAAGGAACTAAATGGAAAGAAGCCACCACAGTAAGGAGTTAAAAATACAGTTGACCAGCGGATGTGAGTATTTAATGATTTGGTACAAGTTGTTTAATAAATAACGACTCTAAGATTGTTAAGTCTTGAGGGTTGGCAGTATGACCGATAACGAAAAATCCTTGTTCTCAATGTAAAACCTCATTGAGAACAATTGCATTGTATGTCTGAAATGGAGTATAATATATATATATGGAAATCATAAAACACACAATCACGTCCGTGGAACAGAAATAAATTTCCTTTACTCTGTTAAAATAATTTTTCTTCTCTGTTAAAAATACCCATTTTATTAGGACTGGGCCAAAAGTCTAAAAGAATTTGGAACCTGAGAGCAACTGCACCCAATCTTTTTACCTGGTGCAAGCTGACTGTATGCATACCAGATAATTTAACTTTCAAACTCAGCAATGATCCAATAACAACATTTCATTTTTAGTTATCCCTTCTTTAGTGAATAAGATAGAAATCATCAACACACAATCACGTGTGGAACAGAAATAATAAATTTCTTTCTGACTCATTTTTGCATTTAACCCTATTCTCTCAGGTGGAAAGCAGGGCGTTATCCACTGGTTAATACAAGTCTAAAAGAAGTTGGAACCTGATTAACAACTGCAAAAAGGATGCACCTGAAATTAACTGCTTGCATACCAGCTTGTTTTCCTAACTTCCGACTCAGCAATGACCCAATAGACAACATTTCATTCGATATTATCCCTTCTGAGTGAATAAGATAGAAATCATCAACACACAATCACGTGTGGAACAGTGTGTAAATTTCTGACTCACAAAGGAACCATCGTACCCAGGTAAAGACTCAGGTGGAAAGCAAGGAAGAATCCACTGGGCCATACAAGTCTAAAAGTTTTAAGTTGGAACCTGTATTTCAACTGCACCCGAAAAATTACCTGGGCAAGCTAACTGATTGCATACCAGTGGAATGGAATTCCCCAACTTCCCGACTCAGCAATGACCCAATAGGACAACATTTCATTCGAATTATCCCTTCTGGAGTGAATAAGATAGAAATCATCAACACACAAATCACGTGTGGAACAGAAATAAATTTCTGACTCACGTCGGGATCGAACCCAGGTCTCTCAGGTGGAAGAAAGGGCGTTATCCACTGGAGCCATACAAGTCTAAAAGAAGTTGGAACCTGAAAGCAACTGCACCTAGGAGGAAGGACCTGGGCAAGCTAACTGCTTGCATACCAGTGCACCACGTTTTCCCAACTTCCCGACTCAGCAATGACCCAATAGACAACATTTCATTGCGAATTATCCCTTCTGGGAATAAGATAGAAATCATCAACACACAATCACGTGTGGAACAGAAATAAATTTCTGACTCATTTCGGAATCGAACAGGTCTCTCAGGTGGAAAGGAGAAAATTCACTGGGCCAAACAAGTTCTAAAAGAATTTGGAACCTGAGAGCAAAATTCACAATAATTACCTGGGGAAGACTAACTGCTTGCATACCAGCTCTCTCTCTCTTCTTTCTCTTCCCTCTCTCTCAATGACCCAATAGACAACATTTCATCTCTCTCTTATCCCTTCTGAGTCTCTCAATAAGAATAAAATCATCAACACAGCAATCACGTAGAGAACAGAAATAAATTTCTGACTCACGTTAAAGATCGAACCCAGGTCTCTCAGGTGGAAATTGAAGGGCGTTATCCACTGGGCCATACAAGTCTAAAAGAAGTTGGAACCTGAGAGCAACTGCACCTAAGGAAAACCTGGGCAAGCTAACTGCTTGCATACCACCTGAGAGACCTGGGTTCGATCCCCCACGTGAGTCAGAAATTTATTTCTAATTCCACACGTGATTGTGTGTTGATGATTTCTATTAATTTAAAGGGATAATTCGAATGAAATGTTGTCTATTGGGTCATTGCAAAACAAAAGTTGAGAAAATGGTATGCAAGCAGTTAGCTTGCATACCTTCTCTCTCTCTCTCTCTTTCTCCGTCACATTGATGTCTCTGTCTCCATAATTATTCATAAATAATCTAACTTGCTATTTCAAGTGAGGACAATCTTCTCTCTATCTATCTCTCCTCTCTCATTATTCTCTGTCTCCGAATAACTGATAAATAATTTCACTCTCTTAAGTAAGGACAACCTTATCTCTCTCTCTCTCTCTCTCTCTCTTCTGTACAGTTAGCACTGCACATTTTTACAACTTATTATTTCTCTGTATGTCTTTACCTGTACAGTAGATAGTTTAAATTGATCTAATTTTACTTGTACCATCTACAAAGTGTAAATGCACTAGTGTGACAAATATACATTCTAAAACATAGACATAACTAATTTAATAGTTGCATCAATCAAAATAAAAAAACACTGTTCATGAAAAGCATTTCAGAACAAAGAGAAGAGACATAGAATAAAGAAGTTATTAAAAAGAGGTTGAGAAGACTTCTAAAAATATATCAGTTGGAAGGAGAAACAAAAGTTCTTTCCAACTCTTGTTATATCAACCATTATTTCTTTTTTAAAACAATGTATTAAGCTAACTTTTAAATGAAATTTTCAGTAACTTTAAAGTATTTCATTAAAGTTATTAACTTAATAATTTGGGAGCATGAATAGGGTCATATTTAGTGTTTAAACTTTAGAAATAAGCATTTATTAGCATTTTTAGAGACCGTAGCCAAACTTACGATGGTAAATTCACCTTGCACAAGAGGTTCTGGAACCTAACCTCACATAAGTTTGGGATATGACTAAATATATATGTGTGTGTGTGTGTGTATGTATATACATATATATATATATATATATATATATATATATATATATATATATATATATATATATATATATATATATATACACATTATTATTATTATAAATATTCAGAAATGCCGTTCGACTTCCCTTCCTTGATTTAATCGAAATATAAAAAAAGCTTTTGCTTTGTTAAAGTAAGAGGGCATACTAGGTAGGGAAGCAAGCAAGCAGGAGTTGTTGTGCCCAAAGCCCAACCGTCAAAAGGGGTAGGAATTTTAGTTTAGAGGCATATCAGACAGGATAGGTTTTGCTAGGACCACCCTTAGCTAGATTGTACCTTAAGCTCACTTTTCTATGACCTTTGTACTGGCGAGTTTTTTGTCATTCTACAGACAATAACTGCACCCACTCCATGTTGGCTTGCAGGAGGAGGTGAGACCAGTGGCAACGCAAGCTTCCACCAGCTTCAGAAAAGAGACAGCGTAGCTCCCGACTGCACTGGAAGTGTTTCGGGGCCCCACTTGACCTCTGTCTCAGTCTCTGAATTCAGGAGAATTGCCATCCCAACAGACCAAGGACTTCTGATGCAACTGATCACTGTATTATCTATTCCAGCCATAAGTTTGAAGGTGACAATTACTCTCAACTCTCTTTCCCTTCATCTTAAACTCATTTTCATGTTTCAAGTTTCCTTTCTTAACCCATCACTAACTAAGCAAATCCTAGCAAAACCATATCCCATTTATGAAGTCAAATATATGAAGTACAATTATTGTTGCCTAGTGGAATTGCATAAATTATCCTCCATGGTGTTAAAGTAATATTCTTGATCTAAGATTCATCCCTTGCAGTCAATTAATGACATGTGAGAGTTCTTTTCGTTCTGAAAGGTTATCTGGATATGTCTCTTCCAGAATTGTGCATGTCTTGGAACCTGGCCACCATTTTGTTTGGAGAAGAATTAGCTTCCTGATACCAAGATCCTCAATTCACGTGCTTGCAACTGCTTTATAGACACGTCACACGAGGCCCCACACACACACACACACATATATATATTAATGGCACTTCAGTGTTACGGCACTTGGCTTGCAACGTCGTTAACCACATTTTTGACGCTGGTAAGTGATTTTAATCATCAGTGAGCAGTTTATCGGTGTTGGTAAACAGTTTATCAACGCTAATAACCGGTTAATGACACCGTTATGCGGTTTATTGGCGATTTCGTTATCCCTGCCACCCAGGAACGGAACCCCAGCTGTTAACCAAGGACTGCCTGTATATATGTTCCCAATCTAAATCCTACGTAAAGATCAAAGGTTTGTATTTGTGTAGGAACAATTAAAAATAAAAACATCTTGTGTATGAATGATGATAAGTTACGGCACATAATGGAAACAAAATGATGGGGGAAAAAATACTAATATATTTACAAACAAAGACAAAGGAAAGGAAAGCTGTGGCAGTTCTATTGATTACAGTAAGATCTTCTGCTTGGTGGTCTGGTTAAGCTATTGTACAAGAACAAGAAGTGAAAAGAGGTTTCTTCTTATGTACTGGAATTCTGAGAACTAATGTCTCCATTTCAACAACAAATGTTTGGATACCTAATATCCCACATGCTTCAGGGCAAAACTTTGGGCCTCAGTATGAATAAATTACAAGATGTTAATAAAGAACCAATAAAATATCAAGAAGCAATTCAATAATAGGAACCAGTTATCCATATATGTATTAAGGAAACTACATCTGAAAGAAAACACTGATAGGATACCAAATTTATTTTTCTTGTTTAATTAGTTGTCTTTTAATAAATAAAGTCCAATAATTTTTTTTTAAATCAACTTCATACTTCATCATTTTCAAAGAATAATTATTCTTTCCATCAAGATGGCTTTTGTAATTTAAAAATGTGATTGTTTTATAAAAAGTTAAAGCTTAAATCAGAAATGACAGAATTACAATTTGATCTGCATATAATCACAAATTGTTAAAAGTTACCAAAATGAAAAAATCATAAAATCTCTCCAAAAGAACATCAAGAAAACTTAAATTACATACACACCCCAAAACTTGATGTTCCATTCTTCCCAATACATTATGTAATAATGACTACATAGTTACAAAGTTTGAACGCCATCATATAACGATCTTCGATAATTTCATAAACAGTAAGTTCAACTTGATCATCAAACACTGCACTTTCACTTAAGCTCAATATCAACTGAGGCTTTAATAAGTGGTCATTTTGGTCTAGGGGCACATCTGAAGAGCATTCAATGGAAGGCACAATACACTCATCATCAGAAAGAAGGTCTTCATATTTAGCTGTTAAAATATAACCAGGTGAACAACTTGAAATGTCCGAATGGGATGACTCATCAGAAATTTCTTGGTTTTCAGCAGTTTCACACTTTACAGGGCACACTTTTAAATGTGCTTTAAACTTTATTTGTAGTGAATAAAACCTTGCATCCTCACAACACAAAACTTTATTTGCTTTGTTGGCTGTAGATGAATCTAATTCCCTTTGATGTATTTTCCTATGGGCTATCAGATTATTCTTGTAGCCAAAAGATCTACCGCAAATTTTACATGTGTGTGGCTTTCCACCTGTATGGAGAACCATGTGAGCTTTAAGATGTGACTGCTGAATAAAACGTTTGCTACACAACTGACACGCATATGGACGCTCTCCTGTATGAATTCTTTCATGAGTCTTAAGATTGGCCTTCAGTCGGAAGGTTTTATCACACAGTGTGCATGAGTGAGGTTTCTCTCCTGTATGAAGTTTCACATGCATCATGTAATTAGCCTTCACTCTGAATGTCTTCTTACAGTATTCACACTCCCATTTCCCACACTTTACCCGTACTCTACATCTATTCCATATAGAATTCAACAACTGTGGATCCAATTTTTCCAATTCTTCTGGAGTGTGCTCTATAATGGGCATTCAATGTGTATTTATAAGCATACTTCTTATCACACAACTGACACTGATGTGGACCACTGGGAAAGTGAACTTGCTTGTGTTGAGTTAAGGATGACAACTGCACAAATGCTTTATTACAGACTTTACACTTATACGGCTTTTCTCCAGTGTGTGTTCTATAATGATAAGTTAGTGTACATCTTAGAGCAAAGCTCTTACCACAGATGTCACACTGATAGTCTTTGACACCTGAGTGAGTTTTAAAATGGGTTTTCAAATGGATATTTTGAACAAAACTAGCTCCACAAATGTGACACTTATACTGTCTTTCTCCTGTATGAGTTTTCAAATGATTTTGCAGGTACTGTCTAGTGTACATTTTACCACAAAGTCACACTGAACATCACGAACTTTTCCGTGGACTCTTTGTAAGTGTTGCATTAATTTCCACTGACTTGAAAATTTCTTTGGACAAGAGGTACAGTTCAGATCTTCTTTATGACTTAGCGCATGTCTTTTCAAATCCCGTTTGAATTCAAACTTTTCACCACAAACCATGCACTCACAAAAATGACTTTTCATATGCTTCCTTAAAAGACTGCAAGACTTGAAATGACTCAGGACAAATCCCACAATGATATACTGACTGATATACATGACTCAAAAGCAATTCTTCAGTTGAAAATTTTTATGGCAGGTCAAACATGTCAAACATATGGGTTTTTTTGCATTACTGTGTACAGACATGTGTTTCCTGAGATCAGATTTATGAGTAAATTCTTCTGAGCACACCTTACACTCTGACTTGCCTTGAACAGTGTCACCTACTTCTACCATCACTGAGATTATCTCTGATGCAGAAAGTTCTCTTGAAGGAGAACCTTCAGGTTCAGTCTTAATGTGTGATTTTATATGCTTCTTTAGAGTTTTTTCAGTGGAAAATTTTCACCACATGTCTTACATTCAAATGGCATTTTAGGCGCATGACCTAGTATGTGTATTTTTAGACTAGTTTGAAAAGTAAATTGCTTGCCACAAATACTACATACATGAGGCTTGTCTGCTTGACTGTGGCTTAACTCATGAACTTTAAGACTACTTTTCAGCGCAAATTCTCTGCCACAAACAGAACACTTATTCAGCTTCCCTCTCTTATACATGATGCCCATCATCAATATCTCTGAACTTCTTAAAGAATCATGGAGAACTTCAAAATTAACTCCTAAAGATATGAAACGGTAACTGTAACATGGCTACTTTAACTGTACCAACTGGAAAAAATATGCAGAACTGAATACCTTTGTCATAAACAATTGCCTTGGAGTTCTTGCATGGCTTGTTAAAACGATGTTACTGCTTTCATTCAGTCTCTATATAGTGCTCACTTCTGTATGACTGGTTTCCTAATCCTGAAGTTACGTAGTTAATGCATCAATTCCTGAAAATTAAAATATATTTATAAGGCCTATTAGCTCATCAGTATACAAAATCTGCAATAATTGTTTCATAAATATAAATATCTCACCCACATCAAGCTTTTGTGCAAACAGCATGACTGGTTATCAAGAGATGGAGCTGAATAGCCAATTTTTAAGTAATAATTTTTATGATAAAAATGACATTTTTCGATAAAATAAGGTTTTATATACAGTATACTTAGCAAGTAATTACATAGCTACAGTTTCTACTTTAAACTGCAGCTTAAGAACTGAAATTCGCAGTAGTGCTCTTTTGTTTTGGTGCAGTTAAAAGCCCGCCCACTTTCAGGGGAAGAATAGGTACAACTTAGCTAAAGAGCTCAGTTTGTTTATGCTCTATGTCCATGTGCGGGGAGGAGGGACAGGCTCTGTTCTTGTAATTATTGTACTTGTTAAGTATATATAAAACCTTATTTCATTATAAAAATGTCATTTTTATATATGACAAAAAGTAATTACATAGCTGAATCCCACACTGATAGAAGGTGGGAAGAATGGGCATGCACTACTCCAAAAACATTATAAAAAAAATGCATTTGAAATAGAAAAAGGCTAGCATTGTGGTAACGCTTGTTGTAACCTTACCTGGGGAGAAAGCAAGAGCAGGAAGATACTGACTCTTGGTCGTTGCTCATCTCAACCCGTAGGGCCATGACCGGTAGTGTCAGGATTGCCCCTACTTCAGTGGGAGCTTTGTGGTCAGGGAGCGCTTCTATGACTCGACAAAGCTTAAACATAACAATTGCCTTTGCCCTGGGCGAAAAATAGACATCGACTAACACACAACCATAAAACTATATTACCTGTACACCATTTAAAAAAACCATACATTACCCATCCATTAAAAACGAAGACTTGAGGGTACTCCAGATACTAAGTAACCCCAGCTTCCCAAAAACTCAACAACCTTAATCAAGGCTACGAGACATAGAAATAGGAGGATCACTCCTAACCATCATTCCCTAGTGCCACGCCAGCCGTGTAGAACGGGCCCAGTGTACCGTATTCCTCGAACATAGTTTCAACGTCACATAGATAATAGTTGGCGAAGATCAACCGACACTTCCAGTAAGTCAACTGGATTATGGTAGCTGGAGAGAGAGAATGCGTTAAAAAGCCAACGGCGTAGCTACTGCCCTTACTTCATGTGCTTTTACCTTTAACAATGGTAAATTATTCTCCTGAACTCCCAAGTGAGGCTCTACAATAATGTCTCTCAAAATGAAAGAGATAGCATTCTTGGAGAGAGGATGTAAAGGGTTCTTGAAAGAACACCACAGGTTATGAGAATCTCCTCTGATATTCTTGGATCTCTCGATGTAAAATCTTAATGATCTCACTGGGCATAATGCTCTCTCTTGTTCCGACGGTCCTACCAGTTCTGCAAGACTCTGGACCGAAAAAGGAGGAGGCCAAGGGTTAGACAGGTACCTGTTTTTGGCTAAGAAGCCTAAAATATATGAGCAAATAGCTATATCTTGCGAAAAGACCAACTTGTTCGTCCAGGGCTTGTAACTCACTGACTCTTTTTGCTGTGGCTAAAGCGATTAAGAAAAAGTGTCTTTCTAGACAGATCCCTAAAGGAGGACATCTGCATAGGTTCAAAAGGAGGGCCTGAAAACCAATGTAGGACTACGTCTGGTTCCAAGACACTGGCTGCTGTGACTTCTGTTTCCTGGTATCAAGACTTGACTAAGTCTGAAATGTCTGGGTCTGAGGAAATGTACACACCTCTATGCTTGAACACTGAGTTCAGCATGGATCTGTAACCCTTCATTGTAGACGTCGAAAGGCTTCTCGAAGATCTTAGGTAAAGTAAAAATTCGGCTATTTGGACTGCAGAGGTAGAAGAAGAAATGTTACGTTCTTTACACCATCTAAAAACTGCCCACTTAGCCTGGTAGAGCCTTGAAGACAACTCGCGTCTACATTTTGCGATAGCATTTGCAGCTTCTCTTGAAAATCCTTTCGCTCTGACCGACTTCCTGACAGTTTGAAGCCTGTCAGAGCAAGAGTGGACAAACCTTGATGATATCTGTTGAAGTGAGGTTGTCTGAGAAGATCTTTCCTCTCTTGTGGAAGGAGCCGCGGAAAGTCCAACAGAAGCTCTAGAAGGTCTGGAAACCACTCATTTTGAGGCCAAAAAAGGATCTACTAGGTTCATCAATCCGTGATAAGATGTCTTGAATTTGTTGATCACGTCTCCTACTAGACTGAATGGAGGAAAGGCATACATTTCCAGATGTGACCAATCCTGAAGCACTGCATCCGTTGCCCATGCCTGAGGGTCTGGTGCCAGAGAGCAATACAGGAGAGGCGATGGTTCCTGGACATTGCAAACAGTCTATCCAAGGTGTTCCCCATCATTTCCACGTCAGTGCACACCTGTGGATTAAGTGACCATTCCGTGGGTAGAACCTGCTTGCAATGGCTCAATTCGTCCACTAATACGTTTAACTTGCCCTGCACATAGTGGGTAAGAATCTGTGTATTGTTGTTGTGCTCCCAAAGAAGAAGATCCCTGGCTAACTCGGACAGTGACAGAGAGTGAGTGCCTCCTTGGTTCTTAATATAAGCCAGAGCCGCCGTGTTGTCGGAATGAACCGCAATCACTGAGTTTTGAGTTACTGTGGCAAAATGTTGAGGTGCCAGGTGAATCGCCTTCAACTCCCTTCAGATTTATGTGCAGTTTCCTCTCTTGCAGGGACCACTTCCTGACACTTTTAATCGTCCTAGTGTCGCTCCCCAACCTAGGTCCGATGTGTTGATAGCAATGAGAGGTTTGGGTTCGGACAAGATAGGGACTTCCCCTGAGAGGAACCTTCCTTCTAGGAGCCAACACTGAAGATCTACTTTTACTTACAGTGTGATGGGGATTATGAAGGAATCTGGAGGAATCTTTCTGTTCCAACTGGCCTTCAGAAAGAACTGCAAAGGCCTCAAGGCAGTCTTCCCAAAGGAACAAACATCCCTAAAAGGCTCATCCAGTCATTGGCCGAGCAGGTTTGAAGACTCAGAAAGTGACGGACTTTTTGGGTGCATGACAGTATTCTCTTCTCTGACGGAAAAGCCAGAGAGTCTATCTTCATCCCTAAATAGACTATTGTCTGAGAAGAGACTAATTGGGATTTTTCCTGGTTGATTAAAATGCCCAACTCCTGGGTTAATTGTAGAGTTTGAGAAGATCCTCCACACTTCTGGGATGATCATCATAGGAGCCAGTCATCTAGATATAGACAAACTTTCACGCCCATGAAGCCATTGAGATAGAGGAGCAAAGACCCTGGTGAAGACTTGAGGGGCTGTTGACAACCCAAAGCATAGAGCCCGAAATTGGAAAACTTTTCCTGAAAGACGAATCTCAGGAATTTCCTGGAATCCCGGTGTAGTGGGATATGAAAGCAAGCGTCTCTCATATCTATTGAGACCATCCAATCTTCTCGAGAAATTGCAGCAGAACCGAGCTGTTCATCTGCATCCTGAACTTCGTGATTTGGACGATGATGTTCAGAGCGCTACATCCAGTACTGGCCTCCAACCAGCGGAGGTTTTGGGGACTTCAAAGAGGCGGTTGTAAAACCCTCCGATGGCAAGTCTTCTACCTCTCTACAGCTCTTGTAGAGAAGAGCTGTGACTTCCTTTGAGAGGGCCGAAAACTTCTCGGAGCCTACCGAGTAGGCCTTTAAGGCGATGGGCACAGGTGACAAAGATGGGGTCTCCTTGAAGGGGATCACATATTCTTCCTTGATACCCCTGTAGTACCCATAGTTCTACCAATCTGGCCTCCCACTGTCTCCAGAAGTGTGGAGTCTGGCGCCACAGGTAAATGGAGGACCAGTTTCACTTGCTAGAGACTGGTCTAGATGGAGATGGCGACTTCTTCCTGGTAGGGGCGGACCGATCTGGGATTTGTGCGTGTGTGCGGGAAGCTCTTCCTCTGTTACCTTGAATGGGCCGTGGCTGGAGGAGAAAAGGCCGAGGATTAAATGAAACCGCAGGTGTTGGTTCGATTCCTTCATTCTCTTGGATGACTGCGCTAGCAAATTGTGAGTGGCTTTTTTTGCAATTCTTTAGCTACCTGCTCTAATGTCATTTGAAGAAAAAAAGGCTGGTACTGTCCAGAGGGGCAAAAGAAGAGCAGATCTCTGGGACGGTGTCACTCCTTTGTGGTGAAAGAACACCACATATCTCTTTCTTCAGCATACAAAACAAAAAAATGGCAGCTAACTCCTTTTGCCCCATCTCGAACTGCCTTGTCCGCATATGACAGGACTCTGAGCCAGTCTGCTGCAAAGTTCTCCTCTTGGAGTGAAGAACAATCCTCAATTTTCTTGGTTAATGCACCCACCGTCCAGTCAAGGAAACTGAAGATCTCGAATACTTTCAATATATCCTTAACTAGGCGGTCAAGCTCAAAAGACGAAAACATCATTTTCGCTGCACTGAAGGCTGAACAATGAGCACGGTCAATCTGACCAGAGAAATTCCCTTGAGGCAGAAACTCCCAAGGAGGGAGTTTCCCCAGTTGCATAGAATACATACCTCCTTTTGGAAAGCCAAGGAGGAGGAGAACAAAATCACAATTTTTAAAAGTAAATTGTATTTTTCCTAACTATAGAAACCTGAGGTCCTTTACATTGGGAATTACTTACGGCGAAGCTTGATACGGCCGTTAAACTCTTGAACAAGGTGGTTAGGCAGTAACTACCACCACGTAGGCGGGAATACCCACCTGCCCAAATGTAAACATTCCAGTTTGCCTTTCAGTCCAGGTTCAGATTGAGGGGTGGCATGAGGTGGGCATAATATTTAATATAAAGGACCTCAGGTTTGTACAGTTAGGAAAAATACAATTTGCTTTTAAAAATCATGATTTGCTCCGACACGATATACAAACCATCGGTCCTTTACATTAGGAAGACTCACTGGTTGGAGGGAGGAATCTGAGTGAGTCTCTTGAGCTGACTGGAGTTCTGCACACCTCGGCTGCTACTCCTGGTCAAGAGAGAGAGGAGGAGTACCATGCCTCTGACACATTGATCGGAGTGTAGGAACTGAAAGATCAAATGTCAGATACTGGACCTTTCGCATGAGTGAGGAAACGTAACTCATACACAGTAGGCTGGGAAGAATCTTGAGTCGGAGGCAGTAAGGAAAACCTGAGGTAGGGTTTCCCTTACTGCCAGTCTCTCCTTCCTCCCCTTGCTAGAGGAAGGAGCGGAATTGCTTCTATGATTCTAGAAGAAAAATAGAACAGGTGCTCGATGTCTAATCTTACCGCATCAGACGTCAGATCCAGCTAGTATTGGTTCGAGTCCTATTCTATTCTCATCCCAAATGAGGAGAAGTAGGAGGATGAGGAAGGAGGAAGAGAGGCCAGTCACTCTCGGTATCCTTCTCACTTCCAGAACCAACACCTTAGGCAAGATGCTACTAGTCCTCTTGAAGGAGCCAGGTTAGAAAACACAACTTGTTGAGCAGCCACCACAGGGCCAAGGAAAAAAGGTCCCAAGGGCCTGTGGGCAAGACCACAGGAAGACAGTGTAGTCTATGAGACCACGTCTTGCTTCCAGACAGACAGAAACTTCTGGAATGCGAGGGACGATCTAAGCCATTGACTTCGCGAGCTCTCGGGTGGAAAGTACTGTACCGGTATTGTCGTCGCCAGCTGCCGAGTACCTCCTTTGATCGCTTCACGAAGCCAGGAGAAAGACGTGTTCTTAGACACTTCTTCCTTGGGAGAGATAGTACTAGCAAAATATCAACGACATCCAGGTTAGGAATGTCAAGCCTTTTCGAAAGTACCACAGCTCCCTAATAGGACAAAGTAACGACTGATCTGGATCATCGATACAAAGTCCAAGGAGGAGGGGAACAAGAAGGACTCAAACCCTACAATAGATGCCGATGGATTAGGAGTCCACTACGACATCCCAGAAGGAGTCAAGGTATTGATCCCCTTCACCTGTTCTTCCATCTTCTACGCCAAGGCCAGAGCGTGATGAGAGATGGTCCTAAGAGGGCACATCTCTATCCGACGACTCTTGTAAGAGCGTGTGCAGAGCTTGGGACAGGAACCTTAAACGAGAGTCATATGCCACCGAGGGAACAGTTCCCTGGGACAGCAAGACCGAAGAAGCTTCTCATCCATACCTAAATCTCGACAGAGGAGAAGAAGGCTACTTCAGATAGAAGACTAGGTCACAAGGGCCTACATTCTTCACAAATGAAAGGGAGACAAGCAACCCTCAGAGGAGAAGACGAGAAAGTCCAGACTTGAAGAGCGATTCTGACCCGAGAAGAAGTTCTGTCAACGATATCCACCAGCTTAAGATGGATCCAGTCCCTGGGACAGTGTTGCAGAGGACTTCAAGAGATATCCAGCTATATCTGTTGCCTCTTGGCAGAAAAGCTTATGCTTGCAAGGAAAGCTGAAGTTCTCCCAGTCCTGAACACACAGGGATGTACAGTAATACCTTTAGTGAACTTGCATAATTCGAGGTTGCATGAATTCACAGACATGCAAATTTTTCACTGGAACCAAACTAATGGTCATACAAGAGTTTTTCACAGACACTGAGAAACCCTGCAAAAGTGTTTGTTTAATTTTTTATGTAATTTATAACTTCTCAAGCTTTTATGTGTGTAAATTAACATTAAATATTATTAAAAGTAATAATTTCTCTCTTTCTCTCTCTTTTAGTGAGATGAATTTTTATGGTACATGTATACAGGTATGTTTATTTGTATGATAAATAAACTTTTTACTTAATAAAAAGTACTAATTTTCAAATATTAATAAGATTAATAAAATTAAATAATAATAATAATAATAATAACAATAATAATAATAATAATAAAACTGTAATTACAAAATTCGTATTATTTTGAACAAACAAATTCTTCCTTCTGTCTTTTGCAAGAAGGTGGAAGGCAAAAGTTGTCAGACATGTCATTTAACATGACAAGAAGGGAGTGTTACTAATCAGTGGTCAAATTTTTCTTGTAACTCTCTCTCTGTGTACGTAATAATTCATAAAAATTTCACTCTCTTAAGTAAGGACAACTGTTATCTATCTCTCTCTCTCTCTCTCTCTCTCTCTCTCTCTCTCTCTCTCTCTCTCTCTCTCTCTCGTTCAAGTTAGCCAACCTAATGTGTCACAGCACTGTTTTTCTGTGTCTTTAACTGTACAGTAGATAATTTTGAATTGATCTAATTTTACTTGTACCGTTTACAAACTGTAAATGCACTGTTCTAAAACATAGAGACATAGAGCATTTCAGAACAAAGAGAAAGTGACAGAATAAAGAAGTTTTTAAAAACCAGGTTGAGAAGACTTCTAAAAACAGATCGGTGGAATGGGGGAGAGAGTCACACAGTCCTATATTCTTAAGTCAACCATTTATTTCTTTTATTAAGGGTAATGTATTAAGCGAACTTTTAAATGAAAATACAGTAACTTTAATTTCATTTAAAAGTTAGTTTAATACTGAATTTCCATCTTTTGATATCTAACGTAAGAATAACTTTCTTTCTCTCTCTCTCCCTCTCTCTCTCCGTAATAATTCATAAATAATATAACTTGATATTTCAACTATGGACAATATTTCTCTCTCTCTCTCGTTATTCTTTCAAGTCTCTGTAATAATTGATAAATAATTTCCTCTCTTAAGTAAGGACAACCATTATCTCTCTCTCTCTCTCTCTCTCTCTCTCTCTCTCTCTCTCTCATAGTTAGCACTCACACATTTTTACAACATTAATACTCTGTACAGTAGATAGTTTAAATTGATCTAATTTGACCTGTATCGTCTACAGAGTGTAAATGCGCTAGTGTTGCAAATACGTTCTAAAACATAGAGACATAATAACTAAGAGTTTATTAGTCAAAATATGAAACACTGTTTGTTCATGAAAAAGCATTTCAGAACAAAGAGAAAGAGACGCAGAATAAAGTTCTTAAAAAGAGCTTGAGAGGATTCTAAAAATACAGTAGTAGCTCGAACTTGCATGATTGAAAGGTTGCGAATTCACAGACACACGAATTTTTCATTGGAACCTAACTAATGGTCATACAACATGAGTTTTTCACAGACACGTGAACATTTGTGAACACTGAGAAACCAACCAAAAGTGTTTAAAACCGTTTAATTTTTTATGTAATTTATACATTTTCAAGCTTTTATGTGTAAATTAAATAACAATAAATATTATTAAAAGTAATAATTTCTCTCTCTCTCTTTTAGTGAGACGAATTTTATGGTACATGTCAGTTCCTCGCTGGGTGAGCGGGTTCCGTTCCCAGCTACCACTCTGTTGGTCACGAGTTCGAATCTCCGACCGGCCAGTGAAGAACAAGAGGAATTTGTTTCTGGTGATAGAAATTCATTTCTCTCTATAATGTGGTTCGGATTCCACAATAAGCTGTAGGTCCCATTGCTAGGTAACCAACTGGTTCTTAGCCACGTAAAAATAAATCTAATCCTTCGGGCTAGCCCTAGGAGAGCTGTTAATCAGCTCAGTGGTCTGGTTAAACTAAGATATACTTTTTTATGGTACATGTATACAGGTATGTTTATTTGTATGATAAATAAACTTTTTACCTAATAATAAGAACTAATTTTGAAATAATAAGATTAATAACAAAATAATAATAATAATAATAATAATAATAATAATAATAATAATAATACAGGCAGTCCCCAGTTAACGGTGGCCTTTCGGTTAACAGCGATTCGGTTTTATGGCGCTTGTCTAGAGATCTGAAATCGCGCAAAAAAAATCGCCTATTTCCGCTTATCGGCGCGGATAATTGGGTATTGGCGCCAATACATACCTAACAGAGGCGCTGATAACAGAAAATCGGGCGCTTTTCGCACCAATAACCCTCGAAAATTGCCGAAAAAGCACCTAAATCGCGATTTTCGGCTATCACCACACCAAGAGAAACAAAACCCCTCCGATAACCGGGACTGCCTGTAATAATAAAACTGTAATTACAAAATTAGTATTATTTCAACAAACAAATTCTTCCCTTGTCTTTTTGTAAGAAGGAGGTTGAAGGCAAAAGCTGTCAGACATGTCATTTAACATGACAAGAAGGGGAGTGTTGCTAATCATTGGTCAAATTTTTCTTGTAATTCTGTGTGTGTGTGTCCGTAATAATTCCTAAAAAATTTCACTCTCTTAGGTAAGGACAACTGTTATCTCTCTCTCTCTCTCTCTCTCGTTCGAGTTAGCCAACCTCGATATTACAGCAATGTTTCTCTGTATGTCTTTAACTGTACAGTAGATAATTTTGAATTGATCTAATTTTACCTGTACCGTTTACAAACTGCAAATGCGCCATACAGCACTTCAGAACAAAGAGCATTTCAGAAACGAAGAGAAAGTGACAGAATAAAAGTTTTTAAAAACGAGGTTGGGAAGACTTCTAAAATAGATCGGTGGAATGGGGAGAGAGTCACACCATTTATTTCTTTTTTTAAGGGTAATGTATTAAGCTAACTTTTAAATGAAAATACAGTAACTTTAATTTCATTTAAAAGTTAATACTGAATTTCCATCTTTTGATATCTAACGTCTAACGTAAGAATAACTTTCTCTCTCTCTCTCTCCCCCCTGTAATAATTCATAAATAATATAACTTGATGTTTCAAGTAAGGACAATATCTCTCTCTCTCTCTCTCTCTCTCTCTCGTGTTATTTGTTCAGTCTCCGTAATAATTGATAAATAATTTCACTCTCTTAAGTAAGGACAACCCTTTATCTCTCTCTCTCTCTCTCTCTCTCGTTCATAGTTAGTGCTCACACATTTATTTTTACAACTTATTAATTCTCTGTAGTAGTAAAGAGATAAGAAGGAGGCAAAGAAGAGATGGGAAGAATCACAGTCAGTGGAAGACAGAGATCGGTTCAGAAAGAAAAACAAGGTGGTGAAAAAGATGGTAGTCAAGCCAAAGTAAGGTTGTATGATGATGTATAATGAGCTGGGGACGAAGGATGGATTAAATTAGATGATCAAGTGTCAAAGGCTAGAAATAAGAGCACCAAAGATATTACACATATCAAACAAATAAAAGATTAAGATGGGGTAGTACTTAGAAAGGAGGAAGACACTGTAAAGAGATGGAAAGAATATTTTGAACAGCTGTTAAATGAAGAAAATAATAGACTAATAAGAGGGGATGGGCAGGTGAATATTGGCATGGTGATGAGGTTTTCTAAGCAAGAGGTGCTGGATGCACTGAAGACGATGAAAAATGGGAAGGCAACCAGACCAGACATGTTACCTGTGGAGGCATGGAAGGCATTAGGGGATGAAGGAGTGGATATACTTTACTACGATCTTATGATAAAGATCCTTGAGCAGGAAAAGATACCAAATGAGTGGCAAGGGGGTATACTGATCCCAATCTTCAAAGGGAAAGGAGATGTCCAAGAGTGTGGTAATTATAGGGGTATTAAACTAATGTCCCACACTTTGAAGATACTAGAAAGGATGATAGATGCCAAACTCACAGAAGAAGTAGAAATAGGTAGAGAGCAGATGGGATTTATGAAGGAAAGGGGAACAGCAGATGGTATATTTTGCTTGAGACAACTAATGGAGAAATTCGGGGAAAAACAAAGGAACCTACATATGGTATTCATTGACCTTGAAAAGGCTTATGACTGAGTCCCGAGACAAGAGGTGTGGAGGAGCCTGAGGGGAGAGGGGTGGTGCCAGAGAAGCACGTGGCGATTGAAGCAGGAGATGTACCGGAATGTATTTACCAGAGTGAGGAGCAGTGTTGGGGAGACGGAGGGTTTTGAGGTGAGAGTAGGATTACACCAGGGGTCGGCTCTTAGCCCACTTATTTTTAACATAGTGATGGACGTTATCATAGAGGAAGTAAGAGAGGCAGTGCCGTGGAACATATTGTATCCGGATGATATTGTCCTGTGCGCAGAGAGCAGCGAAGATCTGGAAATGAAATTGGAAAGATGGAGACAAGTACTGGAGGACAGAGGAATGAGAATAAGTAGATCTAAGACAGAATATGTGTGTACCACCAATGATGGGGTGATAGGAAAAAGTATTCAGCTTGGGGAGAACCAATAAAGAGAGTTGAAAATTTAAGTATTTGGGATCCTTTGTTAATGCTGGAGGAAGTATGGAAGAAGAAGTAAAACATCAGGTACAGGCAGGCTGGAACAACTGAGAGCGGCCTCCGGTTCTTTGTGACAAAAGAGTACCGCTGAGGTTAAAAGGAAAATTTCATAAGACGGTGGTAAGAACAGCAATGGTGTATGGCAAAGAAAACAGCAAGCTTGAGAAAGACAGAGGAGAAGAAGATGGATGTGGCAAAAATGAGAATGCTTAGGTGGATGGCTGGGGTGACGAGAGAGATAAGATCCAAAATGATTACATTACGGGTCTCGACTAAGGTGGTGGAAATATCAAAGAAAGTGCAGCTGAGGGGAAGCTGAGATGGTATGGACACCTGTTGAGGAGACATGAGGACCATGCTGGTAGACATACTATGGGGATAGAGGTCAGGGAAGAAGAAGAGGAGACTAAGAAAGAGATGGAAGGACTGTGTGAGGGGAGACCTGCGTGTGAAGGGAATTGATGAGGCAGCACAGGATAGAAATAGATGGAAACGGCTCATCCGAAACGGCGACCCCATATAAAAATGGGAACAAGCTGTGAAGATGATTATTAATTCTCTGTAAGTCTTTACCTGTACAGTAGATAGTTTAAATTGACCTAATTTGACCTGTAATGTCTACGAGGTGTAAATGCCCTAGTGTTGCAAATACGTTCTAAAACATAGAGACATAATAACTAAGAGTTGTATAAGTCAAAATATAAAACAATGTTTGTTCATGAAAAAGCATTTCAGAACAAAGAGAAAGAGAGACAGAATAAAGCTGTTAAAAAGAGGTTGAGACAATTCTAAAAATAGATCGGTTGGAAGGAGAGAGAGAGAGAGAGAGAGAGAGAGAGAGAGAGAGAGAGAGAGAGAGAGAGAGAGAGAGAGAGAGAGAGAGAGAGAGAGAGAGAGAGAGAGAATGAATTCTCTTCCAAATATCAGTTTTTATGTTAACCATTTATTTCTCTCTTTTAAGGGTAATGTATTAAGATAAATTTGAAATGAAATTACAGTACAGTACTTTAATTTCATTTAAAAGTTAACTTAATAATTTGGGGAGCATGATTAGGGTCATATTTAGCATTTAAACTTTAGAAATATTTAGTATTTAAACTTTAGAAATAAGCATTTATTAGCACTTTTAGAGACCATGCCAAACTTACCTGAAAATTCACCCCCTGGAAGGGTTCTGGGACCTAACCTCGCACCAGTTGGAGTATGACTGTAGATCGGTTGGAAGGGGAGAGAGCGAGAGAAATTCTCTTCCAACTCTCAATTTTTATGTCAACCAGTTATTTCTCTCTTCTAAGGGGAATGTATTAAGCTAACTTTGAAATGAAATTACAGTAACTTTAATTTCATTTAAAAGTTAACTTAATAATTTGGAAGCATGATTAGGGTCATATTTAGTGTTTAACCTTTAGAAATAAGCATTTATTAGCATTTTTAGAGACCATGCCAAACTTACGCAGAAATTCACCCTGTGTGAGGGGTTCTGGAACCTAACCTCCCGTAAGTTCAGAGTATGACTGTACTGCCTGAAAAACCACTTCTTGTGTAGCTGCTACAGGAGGTTGGGTCAAGCAGAACCCTTCTCAATGCCTCGGAAGCAGAGCTATCAGGTCAGGCGAAAGGCGAAGTCTTCCAACATTTGTCTGTAACTCGGGGTGAGCAATGCTTGAAACCCTAGCTAAAGGACAAATATGGAGAGAAAAACGTAAATATCGATTTTTCCCAAAAAAGACAGCATGCCTCACTGTAGCGGCCCCTGGGTCTGGTATGAAGGAGTGAGAAAACTACCGACTTTGTTGTGCAGGGAGGCAACAGAAAGATGGTAGGGATCTCTCAGTCAAGCAGTCTCTTCGTGAGGAAAAGAGTGCAGAGCATGTTCTGTCCCGATCACTCAAACCTGAGGCCAAGCTCGCCTACCAATACATCCCCATCGGGAATGCATCTGGCTAACTGACCTGTCGAGTGCACTATAGAACACTCGAGTACCTGCAAATGTCGGCAGATAAAACAGGAGAGAAAAATTACTCCCAATTGTTTGTCAACGAATGCCACTAATGTGGTTTTGTTGTTCAACGAAACCAGTGAGTGTTGCAAAACTCATCCTGAATTCTCGGAAGGCCAAAAGGCTGCCTGAGCCCAGGATGTTGAGGAGAAGGTACTAATCATCTCAGTCACACACCTTCAAGACAAAGTCTAACAGGTGTGCGCCTATTCCTCAATCAGTCTGATTGAATCCGGAAGTAGACACGCGATGTGCGGGGAATATGCAAACATATTCGAAGGTTTCTTCAATCAAGCATTAGCTTAACTCTTTCTTCATACTTCGAAGAAGAAAGAAGGACGGACGAATGGAAGTAGACCTCCATTCTCCACCATGGTGAAGCTTCTGCAAGATGACAGGATAACGAGACGATTAGCTCTTGCCGGGCTGGCATTTCCTGAATCGGGAGCACTGGAGAGGAAGAGGAAGTAAGTTTGATGAATAGAATTGCCGAGACCCAAGGGAAATAGATACTTCTGAAGGAATCCATTCCCAGATCTCGGAAATGTCGCTGCCAGCTGCTGAGACTCGATAAGTATCATTTTATCCAGGCATCTGCAGTAGGACAACTTCCCGGTTGATACTTCTTTCTCTCTTCCTTCTTCCCTCATCCCTTATGGAAAGGAGGGTGGAAAGAGACACAGTTACGCACACTTTCCTAAAAGGGAAGAAGAGGGCTGTGTTGCGCAATCTTCTTCCGAAGCCTGGGACTTCTTAGGAGTTGAGGGGGTATGGCTTGAACTCAAGGTCGAGCCGAGATGACTAAGACCCAAAGGTCTTGGCCATTGTCCAAAGGACAAGGCAGTGCCCTAGTATGAACCTTGACACGGGAGATCTGAATTGGGACAAAGTCCTTCTTCTTAGCATCAGAATTGCCCTCAGAACTGCAGTAGGCAAGAAGAATTGGCTTTCTCTGTCGAGGCAGGCAAGAAGCTTGGTTTCTTGACCTGAATGAACTCCTTGTCCAAAGAAAAGTATTCATCTGGTTGAGAATGCTCGTAAGGCAGGGACCGTGGAGGTCCCCAAAACTCTCAGCCCCTCGGGAACTGCAAGGGTTGCAGTGATGAAGATTATTCATTAGGGGAGCCGGTCCTGTCCCGGGGATCCTCGCTCTGATGAATCGGCACGAAGTTCTCTGAAAAAAAGGGCGATCGCAACTTGAAGAGGAAGACCCTCACTGCTTCGAATAAAACCCTGTATCTCTCTCTCTCCTGGGAGGAGACCTTGACAGATCCCAAGAAACCCTCCTCAGCTACCTGGTTGCACTACAAGACAATCAGGGGACTGACACCAAAGCACGCCAGGCAGCTGAACTCCAAAGAAAAATTCATCGCCAGCTCCGTCTCGAGCCTCTCGGAATAACCGAGAAGAAAAGAGAACAGGTGAGGAGAAAGAGTACCCTACCTGTCCTACCAAGGAGATTACTACCACATCGGAAGAAGAACGCTTGTGCTGTGGCAAAGCGCTTTCCTGGGAAGAGCAGAATGTTTATTCAACAGAACCAAGAACCAGATTCAGAAAAACCGAGTGGGGGCTGAGCAGAGCCGATCACGCGAACGCAAAATCCAGACTGGGTGGTATGTGGTGGACTGGGAGGCAGGCAGGGTGAGCCAAGCCAGTCTCATAAACGTGACCAGGGGCTGGGCGGGGTGAGCAAGCCTTTGAATGAGCCAACACAATCAGTACTGGAAAAGGGCAGAATTCATCTGCCGTGAACTAGCGCTAGTTTCTGAACTCTAAAACTCTTTCAAGGCCGAGGCCCCTTGAGAAGAAGGTTCAAAGGGAATTCTGTGTCTGCTATCCTGCTTGCTCGAACCCTAAGGTTCAAGAAACAAGGATGAAACCTGGCCAAACAGCTGAAGCAGCTGGCAGGCAGTATCAAGACACCCAGGTGTCTCGGCACTTTCTCTCATCTTGTGCCTCTCGTCAGGAGAGCATTCGTGATTCATAAAATTCGGCGACCTATGACATTCCCAAAAATCAGAAGCCGCTGCTTTGGTTTCTGAGAAATCGAAAGAGCCAGGCACATAACCAGTCTTAGACGCAGACTTCTAAGACTGGCAACGTCAGCCCTGAAAACGCGAGACCCCAGAGGAGAATGCGGTGGTTCCTGCCGAGGGCAGGAAGAGCCAACGATAAATAGTCCATTAGAAGTTCTGCAGGACTCCTGTAGAAATCTCTTCCCTGCTTCTTCTGGTGTTCAACCAATAGGATTGAGACACCAGGCTAGGAACCCAACTGAGCACTGGTAAGCACTTCGGGAGCACTTGTAGTGCTGGCAGGAAGAACTGAGATACCTGGGTGCCTCGGCCCTTTCTCTTGCACTGCTCCCAAACTGGGCCGGGGAGAGTACTCTCCAGACCATATCGGGATACTCGATATTCTAGAATCTTGAGCACTTGGAGCGGCTCACAAACGAGTGCCCGAAGCAGTCCCCGTCTCAGAGGTGGAACCCCCAGGACTGGGAATGGGATCGCAAACCGAGGTCTGCGCGCCGGCGGCTCCCGAAACACAAAACCCAGGGGTATGAGAATAGGTTTCCTAACCCAAAGGTTGGGAAGAGCCAACAAAAGACTCACTGCCTCCTCGGAAGGAGGCAGTCCCTAGACGCCCAAGGGCATCAAGGGAAAGAAGCAGCCTTCCTCTCCTTCTGTCGATGGAGGTCTGTCTGGTTCAGGGACCCCCTCGAACCTCGGGAGGAAGGAAGAGGCAGCAGAAGACGAAATCGAAGATAAGTTGAAGACGACGGCTACTTCCACAGGGCAATTTCATTCACCTTCACTCCGACATCTTCTACAGGATGGTGGACACAAAACATAACCTCCAGGACAACTAGGCAGGAACACAACAGAAGCGCCCCAGGACACCACCACCAGGAGAAGCAGCAGGCACAAGGCACAGTGGGACAGCTGCTGCAGGAGCTACGGAAGCAGTTCGGAAGGCAGGAGCTACAGCAACGGCCAGGAACGCCACTTCCACAGGGCGACTTCCTTCACCTTCACGCCCACATCTTCTACAGGACAGTGGACCCAAAACATCGTAACCTCCGGGGTGGCTAGGCAGGAACACAATGGAAGCAGCCCAGGACACCACTACCAGGAGAAGCAGTAGGCACAATCAGGACAGCCGATGCAGGAACTACAAAAAGCAGTTTGGAAGGTAGGAACTATAGCAACGGTCAGGAACGCCATATGAAAGTCATCAGCAGTGACAGGAACAATCAGGACAGCTCGGCAGGAGACCAGGAGGAGTCGCCCAGAGACTGTCGATCAAGTAAACAGGAGCATAACACAGGAAACAGCAGGAGCAGACGGACCACAGATGCGCCAGAGGCAGTGCCACAGCATACATGAAGGCCAGCAATGACAGTGATCGATCCACGTGGAACTATGCCATTCCAACCAGGTACAGGCATTCCCCAGTTATCGGCGGGGTTCCGTTCTGAGGGTGTGATGATAACCAAAATCACCACTAACCAAAACTGGCAATTTTCGGGCTTATCGGCACCGAAAAGCACTGATTTTCGGTTATCGGCGCCTCTGTTAGGTATGTATCAACGCCAATACCCAATTATCGGCACTGATAAGTAGAAATCAGTGATTTTCGCACCGAAATTGCTGATTTTCATTACTAGACAAGCCCTAAAACCGATTGCCATTACAGGGACTGCCTGCACAGTGGTTGATCCCAAAGCAACACTGAATGAATGTCGGGACTCCTTCATGCAAGACATCCCCTGAGATACCCAGCCAACTACTGCTGTGCCTGCAATGCTCACTGTCAACCTGAAAGAAAAAGCAAAGATGATTAGTAGAGGGAGACTCCTCTCGCTACCAGGGGAACTGCTTACGCAGTGAGAGGAGGCCCAAGAAGAGGTTGCCCGACCGTCTGCAGGGGCCCCCTCGCGGTGTTCGCCTGACGAGCAAGTGAAGAGGGCGAAGGAGAAAGATCTCTACCAAGGCGCCGTGGATTCTCAACTTCCCGACGATGCCCGCATCCTCCCCAGCAACTCTCTATAGCACAGGTGGCGAAAAACAACACTCAGCACAAGTAGAAAGGAAATGGTCATGCCCTTGTACACGGAGGGTGTGAGCCCAAGAAGGAAGCGAACTCTTACGTCCCAATCAGTGTAGGGGAGCAAAGACATTACGTCGATCTAATATCTCCGAATGTACAAGGGAACGCCTTCAGTATCCAAATAAAGGGCTACTGGAAGAGAAGCATTACCACTCGATTACGTCCCTCCCAATACACCCTTGGCTGTCAAACCCAAGACACAGACGCAGGGGAACGACGGATTATGCAAGGCTATCACAAATCATGGGTTTGTATTAATAAATATTAAACACAGGCAATATAGGCTATACACAAAAATACAGAAAGATCCCACCAGGATAATAAAGAGTTTAACGACAGTCAGGCAAAGAGATCCAAAAACACGTCTGCAACGCAAGCAGCCGAGAGCAAACTGGAATGTTTACATCCGGGCAGGCGGGTATTCCTGTCTACCTGACGGCAGTTCCTGCCTAACCCCCTTGCTCAAGAGTTTAACGGCCATGTCCAGCTTCACCGTAAGCAATTCCTAATGTAAAGGACCAATGGTTTGTATATCATGTCGGAACAAATCAGCAATGTCAACAATACAAAGTAAATATAAACAAAGTCAAACGGCAGGCAGAGAGGAGCAGCGAATGTTCTTCCTCGATGGCGGCCATAAGCAAAGTGAGTGCATACCAACTGCATGGGCGGGACTCCCACCCGTAGTCGGTAGTTATCTACGTGCTTTCACCACCTTATTTAAAGTTAAATGGCGTGTTCCAACTCCTGCTGAAAGTAATTCCTAACGAAAGGACCGATGTTTTGTATATCGTGTAGGAACAATTTACATCCGCCTTACCGGACGGCAGTTAACTGCCTATACACCTGGTTTTAAAGTTGAACAGCCATTTCCAGCTTCGCTGAAAGTCATTTCTCATGTAAAGGACCAATGGTTTGTACATCGTATCGGAAAAATTGGAATGTTTACATACGGGCAGGCGGGACCCCCGCCTATCAGACAGTAGTTAACTTTCTAACCACCTTGTCTGTAAGTTCAACAGCTGTTTCCAGCTTTGCTGTAAGTAATTCCTGATGTAAAGGACTGATGGTTTGTATATTGTGCAAGGACAAATGATTTTTCCTATAGTATTCTGATTTATCAGCCTCGAGGCTGGGCTTGGCTTTAGGGAAAACATACTGGGAAGCTGGTGAAGAAGAGGGGGGAATATAAGGAGGAGAGAGAGCAGCGGTAGAGGAGGGGGTAGGGGAGGAGGAAGGAACAGCCAGGAAAGGAGATGACGCTGATGCCACCCGCGAAAAAGTTAGCCTAGCTTCCTTACGCTTAAAAGCTTTCCTATCCCTATCCTTAACCAGCTTTACCTGATGGGAAATGTACATGTGCCAAAACTCCTGACTCCATTCAATACACTCACTGCATGTGTTCTCCTGAGAACACTCCTGACCCCTACATGCCGTACACAAAGAGTGACGGTCGATTTAAGTTTAACCAGTTTGGAAGAGCACAAATTCCCTCGCAAACTCCACATCCAGAGAAGCTGGTATCCGACATAGCTACCAATTTCACAGAGCTACACTAGCTAGATTAACAAACAGGACACTGAGTACTTCACCAAAAAGAGACGCCAGAAAGAAGCGCAACGAGATGAAGTAAACCCAACAGTTTGAATTGAACGGACGCATGAGATGCGTTCACAACATGCCCGAGATTGAAACTGGTGCTGTTTACTGGGCAAGTCTCCTTCCACTCCCCGGCATCCGGTGGGGCTGGGTCTCCCGCCAATTATATCAGCGTTCCAAACAAAGTTTGAAAAAATATATCTCAGACGTGTCGAAATTTAAGAGATAAAAGCTTTTACAGTGTTTTGGTAAGGCATTATAATGAAAGTGGAGTTTCCTTCACCAGGGGGTGTGGGGTGCAGAGCCCCGGCTAAGTAACACTGCCTACTAGGTTGGGTTAGGTTAGGGTACGTTAAATTAGCATAGTTCCTTTTCTAACTGGTTTCCCTAGCCAATCTCTTCTTGAACATATGACTCCCTAATGACTTGTGCATGTGTAGAACCATTCCATAACAACACATGGCAGTCCGGTCTCTCTCCCAATGTTTTTCCCTTACCCAAAACCCCGCGTTCCCAAGGGGTCCCCATCATGTTGGATGGGCTAGATATGAGGTTAATAATAACTGACCGACAAAAAACACCACCACCTCCTTCATTATCAACACTAATAATATAGGAAAAATAAATGGTAATTCTAAGTATTAGCTCCGAGCCTGTTTTTACCTTGGAAACTTTTTTTCTACACTTTTAGGACTTCTGATACTGGCAGTGCATTTGTTTGTTGTTGGCCAGATGGACAGTCCCTTCGCAGTGTTTAGTACTGGCATGGGAGGGGGGGTACACATACATTAGCAAGTTACTGCACTTGCCAGACGGGATATGAACCGTTCCAAACAGACGTACCCGAAGATTGCGTATGGAAACCCCTTGTTGGATGGACTTCAGGGGGTTAATTACAGGTTAATTACATTCGTGCGACAAAAATTGAAAGTAAATCCATAATTAGCAACCAAAACACTGTAGAAAAGTCAAGTTAGAAGGAAAGTGCCGCCACAGAGCTACTACTTGGATCTACTAAATAAATTTCAAAGGTAACAGTCTGTGCAGGGCTGTTGTGTAGTTTTACCCAGTAAATTTCCAAAGTTATCTCATCAGCACTGCATCATAGCCTAGCCTATAGTGCACCCTTTTCTCATTTGTTCAGTCAAAAATTGGTAGAACTAAGCAGTAGCTCCCCATTGGTAGAACTAAATGGCCTGGTATCTACGTGCAGCATAGAATTACCATGCACAATATTTGTCTGAAAACATTCCATGAAATTACTCCATGAAATTACCTTACACTGAAAGTGAACTATCAGTGGGATTAAAATCCTTGTGGGCTACTTTATTTCCCCCACCCAGCCAACAGCCAAATCCCAGCTTTCCAATGTGGTCCCTCGAACTGTGGGATAATTATCGTTCAAAACATAGATTAGCCTACAACATAGGTCAATTATAATTTCAAGCCCAAGGCACAATAATGGTTTCAAATAAAATAAATTTTACCACTAGGTCAGGTCACTCAAGATAGGCTTGGCGTAGAATTATAAACTACAATAGCCTACTAGTTCGACCAGGATTGGCTGCACTATATACTAGAACAAGGTGCCTTACTTAGGTGAGCTTACGGATACCATAGCTTAAGTCAGCGGCCCTATACACATCACTCAAAACGATATACAGTACTCACATTCCAGGGTAAAATTGATCAGCGTTTAATTTCGACTGACATCTCGCAACACACACAATCATTTGTGGGATCTCATATCTATGAAACATCCAGATCGCGAAGCTTCATCATTTTAGATAGCGTAGTCAATATAAATAGCAGCTAGTGTTGTCGTCGGGTTCAGCCATATTGTCAACAAAACGCTCCGCAAACCATCAGCATTTGTTTTCCCTGCCTGAAAGCGTTACTGGAGAAAGCTTTTGGTTGCATAGAGTAATTTTAAATAGAACCATCCTACACAGCAACCCCCAAACCTTTTGTCCATTTTTTTAACGATGTCCTATCGTGTATAAAAGCTTCCGATTTCCAAATTAAAACATGTAGGTATTTCGTACTTGGAAAATCGGATTTGTATCGACTCTAGAACATTATTCGTGATTTTTAAGTGGACCTTGCTAGTTTATTCCATTAAAATAGGAACATTGTAAATACTTATTGTTCATTACTACCATATGAAATAAGAAGGGTTTGGGATTCTCATGCAATGGTTATGAATAAATAATATAGACATCTTGATAGTTTAACTAGAAAAGTTAACAGAAAATGGCTCTCTGATCAAGAATTGGCTGATAGTTTTCTTCAAATTTTTAGTACTGAACCTGCTACACGTGTGAAACCATCGAAATTCAATAATGTAAATTGATTGATTGATTAATTGAGAGTTATCTGGCGTCACAACTACCAGGGTCACCGACGCCGACAATAATGTAAATAACGACGGTGTTAATAGTTACTAAAAAGTCAAAGAAAACAAACTGTGCAACTGATCCGATGCCACTATCTAAATTTGTTAGATTTGGACATTTTCCATGACTCACTTACATGGTGTTTAATGTCTATATGTAATTAATTCCAGAATATGTGAAGACCCTAATTACAGGTAGACAAGCTTATTCCAGATATAAACACAAACTAAATCAGGTTTACAAAACAATACCTCCAAATGCACACCACAGGATGTCAGGATGCAATGCTAACTTATAAGTTACTAATATTTGGACATTATATTTTCTCCCCAACTTTAGAACTGACCTCTGTAAAGTAACTACATCTGCATATTACAACTTCACAGCTAGCTTCAAATCGAAACTTAACTTTAACTCATGACTTGTACGAGTGCTGTATTACCATTACTCTCTAATGCCAATTAACTATTCACCACATATAAATTTTAACTTTATAGAGTTGATCAATTGTCTTAATTCAAAATACAACTGGATAAATTCAGCTTCACTTCATCAACTTATGATTACTTTAAATTATAACTCTTACTTTACACTTCAGTATGACATCACAACTTGACTTTAACCTTCAATTCCTTTACATCTTGAAAATCAATTTAGACATTCCAATACACAGTTCCTCAAATTTAGCATCCATAGTCTTTCTGCCAGTGTGAGGTTCAAGAAATGTCAGGAGTGAAAGACTGATCCTTTATTATTGTTGTTTTAGATTTAGTGGCCTTGTGCCAGCACGGACTCTTGCTCCTAGAGCAGCCCGTAAACTTTTATTATTCTCGACAGGTGTTTATAATGTGGAAAGCGGATGGAAAGGTAGCGGGCGACCATACGGGAGTTGTGTTTGTTAACAGGCATAAAAAGACATATATAATGCGTTACAGAACATGTAAAAGGCAGATATATATATCGGCGGACAGGCCGTACAATGATGCATACAGTGAGATACATAAAGAATCTGAAACCAAGTAACATATATGACGTGATTAATGTATGTATAAGAGCGAAACACAAGAGTGGAGAGGCGATTTGACGCCCTTACACCAGTTAGGCATCACTTGTAGGGGTTATATCCCTCCCCTCCTTACAAAGTTTTGGGAACCCAGATATGGGTTTATATTTTGCATAAATCGTCCTGCTTCTTCATTCGCTTGAGGCCACAATGGTGTGATCTATTTCTATGGAGTATTCCCATATAATTCCAAAATTCACTAAATTTTGCTATCACAAATGTTATTCCCCATTCTGAAAGCGCCTTATCTATGACAGGAATTCACAGAATCTGCTTAAGCAGAATTCTCGAACTCCACAATTGGGTATCTTGAATACTAGTGCATAAATGCCACCTAGTGTAGGGCCCCAAAAGTCAACTGAGATTTCTTGCCAAACTCCTGCAGACAACTCTGGCATTTTGGGTTCCTCCTTTTGCAAATTTCATTGTAGTAGAAGCTTGGCAGGCTAAACAATTCTTAACCATTTCCTCAGCACTTCTGTCAATATAAGGATACCCAGCTTCCTCACACAATTATTGTTTCATCTTAACAACTCCCAAGTGTACTTCATGCGCCAGTGCCAGAACTCTAACTTGCGGAGACTCAGGAATGATCAGTTCGTTTCCTCTCAGAATAAAGTCACCTTCTGCAATATTATGTTTCAATATCGCTCAAAAATGTTTCCATTCACGTCAGGTGATGGCGAAACATACCATTTCCCACTTTGGATTCTCTTCCCTACTTTCCGCAAAGTTGTATCTGGTAATGTAGCTTGTTCAGTCTCCTCAAACATATCAGTTTTTGGAATACTATTTGTGCCAATAAAATGAACATAGTCGTCTTGTTTTTGTTCCGCAGCTGAGCTAGCATCTGGTAACGGATCTCTCATGTAATCTGTCGGGTTATTATAACCAGGTCGATATTCTGCAGTAGCTTGATATGATTCAATCTAAGTTTGTAACTTTCCAGTCTTGTTGTAGTCTTAACCTTTGGATTTCCAAGTATTGGTACTAATGCTCTAACTGGACAGTTAGAACAATAGTGTCTCTCTTTGGGTTAAACTAACTTAGTGTTGGCTCTTTTACAAGTTCTTGTTTCAATTCTGCAACTGCTGCTTCATGCTCTCTTGTCCATAACCAAGGTGTCCCCTACTGCGTCACTTTATGCAAAGGTGCGTTAATGTCCGAATATCAGCGTCAGCGGAAACATGAGCAAAAGAAAAGCTTGTATAGCTATTCTGCTAGCGCTTGCCAGAGAAGAAGTGAACGATAAAAGAAAAAGAAACGATTCTGGATGAAAGAGTGGTACAAGAAGAAATGTGAACTGCCTCACTAACTCTTAATACACTGGAAGCTACATTCATATAATGTAGACCACAATCAAGATTTTTTCATCATTTGATGTGTATTACTTAAATATATTGTGTGATTCTGTACATTGTCAAATATCATCTCGTGATAACATCAGGTTTATCAGAGATTATTAATTGCTACCACTTGGGTATCCTGAAAGCTGTATCTACAGTGTACAAAAACCTACTTAAATATATACACAGCCTTAAATGTGTTTAAACATTTCCTCACCTCTTCATCTATGTCTGTTGTAGAGATCCCTTCTTCCTGAATTTCCTGGTCCCAGAGAAAATTGAGAGCGCCGAAAAACCATAAGAAGGGTAGTTTATATGGATGTCTTCATTTCCAGCACCGGATTTTTCACTTTGAAGCACCTTTTTTTAATTCTCCTGTAACTAGTACGAAGAGAGTTAATTTTCTTGGGTATCATATCCTTTGTGGCATTGGGGATATGTTCTTTCAATTTATCAAGCAATTTTAGGTAACACTTTGCCTTTAGGTTTCTATTTTTATATTCCCCACTTTTGTCTTTCACAGACAAGGAAATGATTGATAAAGTTCAATGAACTCTAACCAAAATTCTTGATGCTCCTGTGTGTTCGCCATGGCTGCTGTTGACCAAATGAGCATATATGATCAAACATCACTACACACTTGTCAAACATGCTGGTCGAACGTCATGTTGGACGAACCAGCTTCAAACAGCTTGTTCAATCGTTCAAACACGCCCTTACTTTCTCAAATTGGATTGTCAAACGTCAATTTGATCATACATGTTTGATAGTCTGTACTGTCCCTTTAATTGTCGTGAACAAAATTGGATCCGGTTTTTCCCGACAATCCTTTACAACGTTCAGGATAATATATTAGCAAGCGGGCCATAGACGATCCAATATGCTTGTCTAGCATCCTGTATGATCATGCCATTTGGGTGTGTAGCCTATGTGAGCGCATGGCAGCAGATCCAGCATGCTTGACGAAGATTAAACGAGTTTGATTTTCCCTCGTCATGCATGCTAGATCGTTCGTGCTGTTGCTTGTCACGCACGCTCAGTTGAGCAGCTACAGTCATGATGAGCGGGTCTCCCGAATCACATGAATTTTGGCGGGAGTTTATTGAACTGTATGTATAAAGAGTTTCAGGCTCTTTGGAAGATAAAGAGTGACGAATATGAAAATAAACTCTAAAGCAGGAATAGTATGGGAAATTAGTAGAAAAATGAAAGAAAACAATCCATCAGCTACCAAGCCAAAAAGGCGATAAATGACATCCTCTTTGAAGGGAGCTTCACAGACACTCAGTCAAAGTAAATGAGCCAAATACCCACCAACAAAGCAGATTATCAACGCCTTCTTTTGACGGCCATTCAGGAAATTCCTTCAACATTATTCCTGTAGTGATGCAAAGGGGAAATGTCACTGGTGGGAACATGCCTACACCAGTTCATTTTATGGAACTTTTCAACGATCTCCAGTATCGATTGTAAATTGATGAAGCATTCTTAACAGCAGGTCTATTATTACTATTTCATGAAAAGATTACACCTTAATGAATTACTGTAGATGTTTCTGAATACGAATTTCATATTTACTTTGTTATTTAGGCCAAAGATGAGAGGAACATATTATCTGTTATTTTCTTGTGAAGGAAATATTGACTAAAAAGGGGTACAATGAGCAGAGTTATGTTACACTTCAGATTTGTTGTGCAATTTTTATTATCTAAAAATATCTTTTCATCTACCACAAGTCTATTAAATATCATTATAAAATTTCACGTGTTTCATTTGTGCCTTATACTAGACCAAAGTTGCAATATATATATATATATATATATATATATATATATATATATATATATAATATACATTGTACAATATGTTTATATCTATATACTGTATATATTATGCAAAATAGCCTATAAATACTGTACTTTTACTGAATGCTAGAGAGAAAAGGTAAAATTTGCAAAGCAGATGCATTCTTACCTTAATGTTGTCTTTGAGCATCTTTATTATTATTGCACTGCATGTCTCCAGTATAATTTTGCCAAGGCTCTGTGCAGATATGCGGGTAGTAAATTTCAAGTCTTCAAAAGTTTGTTTTCTGGCATAGCGGTATGGCACCTCTCATATTGGTATCCTGTTTTACAAATGTATGGTGTTACTAATCCCAATAACTCGAGAAAGTTTCATTATCCATCCTTAAAAATTTGTTTATAATCCTCGGGTGATGACATCACAAGCTCCTTTAATAGTGTCTCGTGGAAAACCTTTGGCCTTTTATCTCGAGTCACTCTTTCATGCATGCCTTTCTTGTTCTTTTCACTTTTACAGTGTCGCCTTCTAAAGCGATAATTATCGCAGCGCAAGCGAGCTTCTTGCTCATGTTCGTCCTCCCCGAGTACACACAACAAATGAGGCTTGATATGGTGTACTTGACATATGTGTAGCATTGCATGATGCATGATTAAGCATGATGCTGACAAGCATATTGGATCGTCTATGGCCCGCTTAAAAGTGGTGGCCTGAGGTGGAGGATAAATAATACAGCTGGCTAACTGTCGGTTTTAATTGTCGCGAAAAAAAGCGGATTCGTTTTTTTCCCGACAATCCTTCACAACGTTCACGATATGCGAACAAAAGGGAGAGGCAGGCGAAAGAGTTCGTAGTTCTCTATTTATTTATAAGCACATTCGAGAAAAATTCTTGTAATTCAATTTGACTGCGCAGGTAGAGTTGTGAATATTAAAAGACTCTCTTTTGATACTTAAAGATAAAATTTGGACGAACTGACCAATGTAGAATCTTTGAGTGGCAATACGAAGTGACGATGGACCGTGCAAAAGTCCCCTCGACGCGACCTCTTTCTCCCAGGTAGGTTTCGTGTAATCATTGTACCTCTCAGCCAATAGCCGGTTTTGTTGTAAAGAGTCCGTGAGGTACTCACCTCTAATCACTTTGTATTTTTGCCGTCCAAGGCTTAGCATAGTTGATGTTCAGTCAAAGTGTATTGTAATCTGATGATTTTCAGAAATAAGATTCATGTGAAATTGTAACTTTCTCAGACCGATGCCATGGGTTTTACGGGTTTTGTGAAACCTTTCCTTTTTAGAGTTGCCCCTTGTAACCGACCATGGTCCTTAAGGTTGTACTTTAGCTTAATGTATGTTAAATTTTCAGTCTAATCTTGTAATAAAACTAAAAACCCAACTGGATCTTGCTGGACCTTCTGTTAGATGTTTGCACATTTTGCCCTTCAGGCCAGGTTATCCTGAGTCAACCGACATCTCGACCTGGAAGTAGTGCGTCGGAGGTAAAAATTCCGACATTAATGGTTATATCTTGCTGCTACAACATCGGTGGGCTTCTCCCCAATCACAACAACCTACAATGCACCAGAGACAAGCAGAACTTCAACGTGCACAATACCATACGTAAGGTTAATACACAACAGTCACTGTCTAGCTCTAATTGATGAAAGACTTCACATATGTCAATTGTTGAGAAAACATTTGCACCATTTAAATAATTTGCTTGCTAATCTGTAGTTGGACCTTTTATCATTCTCCAATGACAGCTTCATTAAGTCGACAACTGTCAATGCAAAGTCTAATCTACCCTGGCTTCTCAACAAACACTGCCAGTGATAGCCAAGTTGTCGGACCCATTGATTTCTCGATTTTATCTGCTTGTTTGAGCCTAGCAATCTCTGCTTCCACTCGTTTTCTTAAGTGAAATGGTACTCACGTCTGGGGCTGAGTTACTTGTTTCACATCAGGGACCAAATGAATATGTCTGATCGTCTTTCAGCTTTCCAGTACCTAAGAAAACATCATAGATCAGCCCTGCTAGTAAATTGATTAACTGATACATCATCACTCACTTCTACAAGTCCTAGCTTCTTGGATGTCTCTGTACCCAGTTAAATTTCCAGACACTTTACTTTTGGCAATACGAATTCCACTACAGCAAAATGCATTTGAAATTGCCTGAGAATGAAATTTCATCCTTTGATCCATTAAAATATACCTTCTTTAATGAGTCCGCCAATTTAGGTGTGCCAGTTGCTCGAAACGTACAATTATCGATAATATCTAGATAAACACCAATGTCAACAAGAAATTCCTATATTTTCCAGCAATTTTCAACTGAACGTGTGGTAGCTGAGGCTTGGGGCACTGAAGTCCAACTACACTGAACACATATGACTCATCACATTTGTTCTCCACACTGCTGACCTTGTCCCTGTGAACACAGTGCAATTGACACACCCTGCTGTAATGTCTTATTTTCTTGCACTTGTTGCGCTTCCATTTACAAGCTTGGCAATTTTCCATCCTGCCAGCCATTTCCACAGTTCCAGCATATTTGCTGCTTAGTTGAATACTGTTGATCCATTTAGTTGGTACCTGTCTACTTTACATTTTGACGTTTTTGGTTCCGAAAATGTTCTTGGCATCACTGTTCCCTTCCTACTGTGATTGGAACGAATACTGTTGACACTGTCCACCGTGTGTTTTGAAGTGGTCTCTGGCCTTAAGCCCCTCTCCGTTTCCTGTGCTCTGGCTTCAAAAGTTTTTAGTGATCTAGTTGTTTTTAACACATCGTCTAACCTCTATGTTGGATGCTTCAGAGTTTCTATCCACAACTGTCCATTCCTGGTACACTGCAGAAATTGTGCTTTGATTTCTTTATTCATATCAGCAAAATCACAGTGTTCTCTCAAAAATCTTTAAAAGTGTAACGTATTGGTTAACTGTCTCCAAAATTTTCTGTTTGGTTTCTCTGAAGTTATATACTGCAACTGGTGGGACTACCTTTGGCTTGTAGTATCCTGGTTACTTCTGCTTAACCTCTTCTAACTGTTTTTATCATCTTTCATAGTGCCATGGGTGTTCTTAACTTTGAGGACAGCCTGTGCACTTACCTGTACCACTGGCAATGTACAACAACAACACTAAACAAGTCTGAGAGTCTTGCAGGTTTGTGGACAAATAGATATCCAAGTTGCAGGAAGACAAGTTTATTCCCCTCATAAACACTAGCTAAATCAGCACACCAGAGGATGTCAGGATGCAATGCTCACATTTATATAAGCTACTAATACAGTAATACTTTGGACAGTACATGATGGTGAAAGATACAACTAACAGTATTCCTGAGTGCAAGTTTTCTGTCAGAGTATAATGTATGAGCTTGTGAGAGAGGTACGAAAATAATGAGCAGGAAGACAAGTACTGCTAGTTTATTGGTGAAGCGATCCGCTTATAAAGCGGCGTGTGGGCTGTCTGTGTATAACGCAGAGACCATGGGTACAAGATTTACAGGTGACCTGAGGTCAAACTGTTTCTCTACAAAAACAAGACAGGTACATACAGAAACATAATGATTAACAATGTCTGGTTTGTTACAAAATACTCTGTTACATATACATAATGCATGGTCACTTGAACAGACAATAAAATATACAATTCACAATAATGATAATAATATGTGTTCGGCCGACCTAGGTCGAATGTGAAGGCACCACAGAAAAACGGGATGTTCATTACAGAGAACGCCGTTGAGCGGAGACTTTACAATACTGCCCTCGCCAAGACGTAGGTAACGCCTGATCAAAGCAGGTATCTGCTGGGGCGACTGAAGGTGCCCCACTTTCGATGTCAACTGGAGGGGTTGTTGCCGTCCCCGGTGCCCTCTGCAGTGGTGTGTTGGGGTGCCTCCTGTCTGGTTTCAGGGTTTTCTGGGGACACCCACGACGTTTTCCTGCGCATGGGGCTGGCTGGGGTTGCTATATCCTGCGGGAAGCTTTGGGAACTGCCCCTGATGTCCTCCTCCAGGAATGCGGGCTTGAGGCGGTTTATCGATATCCAGTCTTCCCCTTCCAGGATGGCTACCCGAATGCCTTTTGTCACTTTAAAGACAAGGAAAGGTCCTCTGTAGGACCTAGTTAAGAGGGTGGCCGCACGATGTCGTCCCTGACAAAGACGTGGGTGCCGGAGGACAGACTGGGAGGCATGAAGGGGGATGTCGTGTCGGTGCATGTCCTCTGGCAGGGAACAAACTTCCCAACCCTGTCACGGAGCCTCTGCGTTGCTATGTCGTCCCTGTCTTCTGCGACGAGTTCCCAGGACTACCAGGGTCTCCCCGTAGACTTTTTCTGCTGAGGAGGGGTCGCCGTTGGCTCTGGGGGCGGTTCTCAATCCGAGGAGGACCCAGGGCAGCTGGTACTTCCAATTCTCAGAGGTGCAACAAGCCATGAGGGACGCCTTCAGGGACCTGTGGAACCTTTCCACCATTCCGTTGGCTGCAGGGTTGTAGGTGGTGGCGCTGTGATGAGTGGTCCTCAGCAGGCGTGCCAGGGCGGTCCACAGCTCAGGTATGTGGTCTGGGACACCGAACTGGCTGATCCAGCTGGAGAGGAGGGCTTCTGCGCACGCACTAGAGGTGGCTTCTTCCATGGGCATAGCTTTGGGCCACCTGGTGGAGCGGTCGACGACTGTTAGAAGGTATCTTGCTCCTCCTGATGGGGAAGAGGACCCACCACGTTGACATGGATGTGCACGCGTCTCTTTGGCTGGGGAAACTCGCCCACCCCAGACTCAGTGTGCCGCCCTACTTTGTTGGCCTGACACTGCATGTGTGAGAGGTGCAAAAGAAAGAGCAGGTAGACACTGACTGCTTGTTTATTAAGGGCTGCTTATGAAGCAGCGTGCGGACGTCAGTACAAAGACATACAAGGACATACAGGTGACCCAAGGTCAATTGTTCTCAATGTGAAACAGGACAGGTAAATACAGATAACGTGAGAAATAAAATTAACAGATTAGACACAGTAATGCTCTGACACATGTACAATACAAAGGGCACAAATGAATAAGTAATAAATGCACATTTACATAAATAAAAACGTGGCTAGGTATCCCGACCTAAGGTCACGGGAGAAGGCACCATAGAAAACGGGAGGTTCACTAGAGAAAAACCCGTTGAGCGTGGACTTTACACATTCATTGCCTTGCCCAGGCTGTTGCGTCCTTCCATAAGCCATGCCAGATGAACTTCTCTGTCAGTAGCCTGGCTGTTGTCCTTCCAGAGGGGCGGATGTCATCGAAGACCAGCCGATGCTGGGAGATGGGCACCAGGGGGTGGGGATGGCCAGTGCTCATGTCGCTCAGCAGTATTAACCCTCCAGGGCTGAGGGGCACGTCCTCCTACTTCAGCGACATGATGGCTGTGTGGTAGGCTGGGGTCTCTGGGTCGGCGGCCTGTTCACGGGCGAGGTCCTCGTAGTCGATCCTGAGCTACACTGCGTCGATCTCGATGCTCGAGAGGGCGTTGGCTACTGGGTTCTTCCTGCCGGGGAGGTATTTGATGGTGCAGGTGAACTCCGCGACGGCCTCTGCTGCCTAGAGGACATGCGTCCCCCAACTTTGTAAAGGCATGTACCTGCGGCTGGTGGTCAGTCCAAATCATGAAGGAATACATTCCAGGAGGAACTTGAAGTGACGCACCGCCTGGTATACTGCGAAGAGTTCCCGGTCGAAGGTGCTGTAGTGGGATTCGGTGGGGCTAAGCTTCCTGCTGAAGAAGGCGATTGGCTGAGGGGTCCCGCTGATGACTTTTTCCAGGACGGTTCCGCAGGCGACATTGCTGGCGTTCGTTGTCAGCTGGAGGGGAGCGCTGGGATCCTGGTGGGCCAGAGATGTAGCCTTGGCGAGGGCGGCCTTCATCGGGAAGAAGGCCTTCTGCTGGTCGGGACCCCACACTAAGGTCTTTGGACGACCCTTGAGAACCTCCGTCAGGGGGGGCCATGGTGTGTGCGATCCCCGGGATGAATCTCCTGTAGTAGTTGACCATTCTGAGGAATTCTTGCACGGCCCTGATGGAGGTAGTGGTGGGGAACTTCTCGACAGCCTCGACCTTCAAGACATTGGGCGGACCCCCTGGGGATATCTCGTGGCCCAGGAATTCCACCTCCTGAACGCCGAAGGTGTACTTGTCGAATCTGACGATGAGGCCACTCTCCTGCAGGCGCTGCAGGACCTTCCAGATGTGCTGCAGGTGTTCCTTCTGGGATCTGGAAAATCAGGATATCATCGACATAGCAGACACAGAAGTCCAGGTCCCCAAGGATGCTGTCCATCAGCCTCTGGAAGGTCACGCCCGCGTTCCTCAGGCTGAAGGTGGAGAAGACGAAGACGTAGGACCCGAAAGGCGTGATGATGGCTGTTTTGGGGATGTCTTCTGGTGCTACTGGTACCTGAAAATATGATTTTAAGAGATCTAACTTTGAGAATATTTTGGCACCGTGGAAGGAGACCGTTAGGTCCTGCATGTTTGGCAGGGGTAGTGGTCAGGTTCTGTAGCGAGGTTGAGCTGCTTGTAGTCACCGCAGGGCCTCCAGGTTCCGTCCACTTTCTGCACCATGTGAAGGGGGAGGCCCACGGCCTGGGAGCCTTTCATGTATACCCATCCTTTCCATCTCAGCGAAGGCCTTCTTGGCCTCCTGAAGGCGCTGTGGGGAAGCCGTCGGAACTTCATGTGCGTCGGAGGCCACTTTGTTTTGATGTGATGATATATCCCGTGTTTGGCAGGGCCCCGGGCACCTGGCTTAAGCTCAGGTTTGAAGACTTCTGGCAATTCCTTCAGGAGGGAACCATACTGGTGGGGCATGACAGAACAGATGATGGGCTCCCTGGGGCCAGGCGACAATGGCAGGGACTGGCAGGACTCGGTGTCCAGCAGGCGTTTGCGCCGACGCCGACTGCCAGTCCGAAGTGGGCGAGGAAGTCTGCACCCAGGAGCGAAGTCCTAACGTCCATGACGATGAATTTCCACTTGTACCTCCGGCCAAGGATGGAGATCGACAGGAGCTTGGTGCCGTAGGAGAGGATGGGGGACCTGTTGGTGGCCGTCAGGGAGGCAGTCAGGTCTGGCGGACGTCTGCGGTCCTCTTTGGGAGGTGGGAACACTGACCGCATGGCTCCGGTGTTGATCAACACCATCCTGCCGGAGATGGTGTCGCGGACATAAAAGCCTACTGGTGCGGGCCCCTGGGTGTTTCAGTTGCTGCTGCCATGGCGGCCTGTGGGGTGGCCGCTGTCTCCCCTGTTTTATGGAGGGAAGAAAAGGCAGGGGGCTTCGATTTCCGGCAGCTTTTCCAAACCTCTGGTGGTAATAGCAGAGCCCCAGCCTCTCCTTCTTCTGCTGGTGGGATGGCTTCTCTGGGCGACGACGTTGACGGCCTCCATGGTGGGGTCCTTCAGCTGGGGGCAGTTGATGGGGTGTGTGGGCATGGACACCCGCTTTGCCCCCTTCGTGGGGTCCGTCAGCTGCTGCGTCACCCTGATCAGGTCCTCAACCGGCAGGGTGTGTGCCTCTGTGATCTGCCCACGGACCTCCGGCAGTAGCTACCTCAGGAAAATCTCCTCAACAGGCTGATTTCTTTGCGCCTGCCACTGCTGTCAGTCTCGGGGGAGGAGGAGGAGGTCGAGAGGGCATGCCACGTTTCCAAGAGGTTTCCTCCTGCCGGGGTTGAGGGCAAGGTCGAGGGTGGGGCAGCTCTCTCGAGACTGGCAGGGAGCAGGTCTTGACGAGAGTGGCTTTTAACTCCTGGAAGGTGGTGGGGCTTGACGTCGTCAATAACCACGGGTGACCTTCTTGTATATCTCCTTCTGGGAGGGCGTTGATGGCGATGTCCGCCTTCAACACCTTGTCGGTTAGGCCTGCTACCCTGAATTGCCCCTCGACCCTGTAGAACCAGGACACTGCGTTTTGATGGGTGAATGGCGGCAGCCTTATGTTGAGGGCCACCTTTGGTTGGTCCGTCAGGGGTCATCGCTCGGGGTGCAGGTACCAGTGTGGAGGAGTGCACAGGAGGGGGTTGAGCGAGGGAGGCGTCTGCCTCTGAGAAGTTCGCGGTAATTTGTATGTGGTTGGGAATGTCTGCATCCATGCTCATTCTGCGCTCTCACTTGGAGTGTGAGGGAACACTCTTGTCGGTACACGCTGGGAGCATGCCGTGTGGGTCCGCTAATGAAAACTAAAAATTTTGAAGTTGGTCTTGTTTCTACCTTTTGAGTATATCCTGAAGGAATTCCCGAGGTGTTCAAACCCGAGCTTCGTCAGGTGCCCGGGCCCCTGCCAAACACAGGATATATCGTCACATCAAGACAAGGGGTCCCCTGAAACACGCAAAGTTCTGAAGGCTTCCCCACAGCGCCTTCAGGAGGCCAAGAAGGCCTTTGCCGAGATGGAACAGATGTGCATATGCAAGAAGGCTCCCAGCCCGTGGGCCTCTCCCCTTCACATGGTACAGAAAGCAGACAGCACCTGGAGACCCTGCGGCAACTACAAGCAGCTCAACCTCGTTACAGAACCCAACCACTACCCTCTACCAAACATGGAAGACCTAACGGCCTCTTTCCACAGGGCCAAAATATTCTCAAAGTTAGATCTCTTGAAATCATATTTTCAGGTACCAGTAGCTCCAGAGGACATCCCCAAATCCGCCATCGTCACGCCTTTCGGGTCCTACATCTTTGCCTTCTCCACCTTTGGCCTGAGGAATGCAAGAGCGAGCTTTCAGAGACTGATGGACAGCATCCTTGGGGACCTGAACTTCTGTGTCTTCTATGTCGCTGATATCCTAATTTTTTCCAGATCCCACAAGGAACACCTACGGCACATCTGGAAGGTCCTGCAGCGCTTGCAGGAGAATGGTCTCATCGTCAGGTTCGACAAGTTTACCTTCGTATTGAGAAGGTGGAATTCCTAGGCCATGAGATATCCCCAGAGACGTCCACCTAGTTTCATCGAAAGTCGAGGCCATCGTCAGGTCTCCCACCCCTACCTCCATCAGGGCCGTACAAGAATTCTCAGAATGGTCAACTACTACAGGAGATTCATGGCCCCCATCTGACAGAGATCCTCAAGGGTCGTCTGAAGACCTTAGAGTGGGGCTCCAACCAGCAATGGGCCTCCTCCTGACGAAGGCCACCCTCACCAAGGCAACAGCTTTGGCCCACCAGGACCCCAGTGCTCCCCTCCAGCTGACAACGGACGCCAGCAACATCACCTGCGGGCCATCCTGGAACAAGTCGTCAAGAGAGCCCCTCAGCAGAAAACTCAGCCCCACCGAGTCCCGCTACAGCACCTTTGACAGGGAACTCTTCATGTGTACCAGGCGGTACACCACTTCAAGTTCCACCTGGAGGGTATGCCCTTCATGATTTGGATGGACCACCAGCTGCTGGTCCACACCGTCATGAAGCTAGGGGATGCATGGTCCTCCAGCCAGCAGCAGCACCTCGCGGCCATTGCGGGAGTTCACCTGCACCATCAAGTACCTCCCGGCAAGAAGAACCCAGTAGCCGGCGCCCTCTCGAGGATCGAAATCGACTCAGTGCAGCTCAGGATCAACTATGAGGACCTCGCCTGTGAACAAGCCGCCAACCCAGAGACTCCAGCTTACCTCACCACCATCACGTCGCTGAAGTAGAAGGATGTGCCCCTCGGCCCTGGAGGTCCAACAATGCTGAGCAACTAAAGCACTGGCCACCCCTGTCCACTGGTGCCCTCCTCCCATCGTCGGCTGGTCTTCGACGCCTCCACAGACTGTCCCACCCTCTGAAGAATGACGGCCAGGCTGCTGGCGGAGAAGTTCGTTTGGCACGGCATACGGAAGGACGTGACGGCCTGGGCAAGGCAGTGCATATGTAAAGTCACCACATCGGCGCCAGCATAGTGTTTCGGCGGCGCCATTAATTAACTCTCCGCTGAGCATGTTTTCTTTGGTGACTTCCCATTTTCTTCAAACTCAATTAGTCACGCCCTAAAATGTGCCAGGTCACGCATTTTAACCATTTTTACTTTATACGTATTTATGCAATTGTCACACATTGTGTATCACATGTTTCTTCATTCACAGGCATCAAGACTGTATCCATATTGAAGTTCTGTATGTTTTGTATTGTAATTTGTACTCGTTCACTGCATATTATTGTTTATTGTTTCGACCTCAGGTCACAGTCAATTCCATTGTCTCTCGCGGGCTGGCGCCAGTCAGCCATATAAACTGCCTGGATCTGTAATAAAGTAGCAGTAACTTTTACCTGCTCGTTTCTTTGACGCCTTACATACAGTGCCAGGCCAGCAAAGTAGGGCGGCACACCAAATCGGGGGTAGGCGATTTTCCCAGCCGGGGAGACGTTTCGGGCACATCACGTCGATGTAGTGGCTCCTCTTCCCCCATCAGGAGGAGCAAGATACCTTCTAACAGTCGTTGACTGCTCCACCAGGTGGCTGAAGCTACGCCCATGGAAGAAAACCACCTCCAGTGCATGCGCAGAGGCCCTCCTCTCCAGCTGGATCAGCCGGTGCAGTGTTCGGACCATATAACTACAGACAGGGGCACCGCTTTCCTGTCTGAGCTGTGGACTGCCCTGGCACATCTGCTGGGGACCAGTCACCACAGCACCACCACCTACAACCCAGCAGCCAATGGAATTGTGGAACGGTTCCACAGGTCCCTGAAGGCGTCCCTCATGGCTCGTGGCACCTCCGAGAGTTGGAAGTACCAGCTGCCCTGGGTCCTCCTCGAGCTGAGAACCGCCCCAGAGCCAACGGCGACCCATCCGCAGCAGAAAAGGTCTTCGAGGAGACCCTGTGAAGTCCTGGGGAACTCATCACAGAGGACTGGGATGACTTAACAACACAGAGGCTCCGCGACAGGGTTGGGAAGTTTGCCCCTGCCAGCTGACGTAGACCAACAGGACGTCCCCTTCATGCCTCCCAGTCTGTCCTCTGCCACCCTCGTCTTCATCAGGGACGATGCCGTACGTCCACCCTTAACCAGGCCCTACAGGGGGCCTTTTCTCATGCTTGAGAGGAACAAGAAGGCATTCCGGGTAGCCGTCCATGGGAAGGAAGACTGGGTATCTATAGACCACCTCAAGCCCGCATTTCTGGAGGAAGACGTCGGGACCACTTCCCAAAGCCTCCCGCAGAAGATGGCGCCCCCATAGCCCAGCCCGTCCACAAGAAAACCTCGTGGGCGACCCCAGAAGGCTCTGGGACCGGGCAGGAGGGCAACCCAACACACCCAACCACAGGGCACCGAAGAAGACGACCATGGCCCCCCAGCTGGCGGAGAAGGCGGGGTCCCCTCCGCCGCCCAGCAGATACCTGGTTTGATCAAACGTTACCTACGTCTTAGGGGGAGTATTGGAAAGTCCCTGCTTAATGGGTTCTCTGTGATGAACATCCCATTTTCTGTGGTGCCTTCACATGCGACCTAAGGTCGAATGAACACAATCTCATTATCATTATTGTGAATTGTATATTTATTATCTGTTCATTTGCCCTTGTACCACTTATATGTGACAGAGTATTTTTATGTCCAACCAGTCATTGTTAATCATCATGTTTTCTGTATGTACCTGTCCTGTTTTGTGTATAGAAATAGTTTGACCTCAGGTCACTTGTAAATTTTGTACCCGCGGGTCGCTTCAGCTGCTCTAGGAGCAAGAGCCCGTGCTGGCACAAGGCCAGCTAAATCTGAAACAACATCAATAAACCAGCAGTACTTGTCTTCCTGCTCATTATTTCGCGCCTCTCTCACAAGCTACTCTAAGTTAATGGGTATCCGGTTCGCTTCCTAGTATTTAGAGTCGCCTCTGTATTCTCAGTTTAATATCACATTTTTTAATACATTGTAATACTGATGACGTAGCATTTACTGTAAAAATAAATCTTACTATAAGTATTGTTTCAGTTCCAAAGACAATTTTCGTTTACGGCTTAGTGTTAATCTTTTTCGAATTAGACATATGGTGGGGTAGGGGTGGGGGGACCTTACCATAATCTTTTTTTCAGGCTTAGGGCCAAAAGTCTTAATCTGGCCCTGCAATTAAGTTGCGCAATCCTGAGTAGCTTAACTCTTGCAGTCTGGAAATTTCTTGAATAAATAGATTAATTAAAACCTCTAAGAAAATCATGGTCTTAAATGTAAGAAAAATATATCTAATTTTCACTGACATCTTACTCAACAAATGTTGAAATTTTGAAATCAACAAATGTGTGAAAGAAACGTACAAAAGAGAAAATGAATGAGTTTATCTATTTCTCTCATGCTGGCAATGAATTATGAGAAAAAAATAATAATCTCATGAATTATGCATTTAAAATAAATTATAAAGTAATGGAAATTTATAAGAAACATTGCGGAATTACTTTGCCTTGGCGACCACTCAGGTACATTAGAATATAAGGACTTTATTTACAAAAGGGCGCATCAGGATATAATTAAACCTGAAATAATTAACTGGCAACCAGACTGGAAAAGGCTGAAAAGCGAACCAATCAATCAATGAAGTGTTAAGAATGAAATGAAAATTTACTCAGCATCCATTAACCTTTCACATTTATGTTCATGCAGCAGCCATAGAGAGATTAGGAAGAATTAATAAATAATATTCCATTTTTTATAAACCTGTGCTTGGAAGAAAATGAAAATAAGAGTATGAAAAGTACACAATGTGTTGATTGATTGACCGAATATGGTACCAGAAGGATAATGTATAAGACTACTACTACTACTACTACTACTACTACTACTACTACTACTACTACTACTACTACTAGTCTTATTTTCCAGGAAAGAAGGGTACGTATACGCAAAATCACCATGTTAAAAAATCCATTTACGTTTGCTTAGTATTAGAGAGTCGTGTAAAGAAGTACACTAGTTAGCATAATAAATTAATGCCCAAAATTGAAAGCGCCTCTTGCTGGTGCTATCCTCTTCTTTTGACTTGAGGTGTTTTGTCACCTTATGACGTCATATGTAAACAAATATGGCTTCCGATAAATGCAGTATAGAGTCAATATTGTACACTTGTTACTAGCTATGATCTGCACTTTGTAATTTTTTTAAATTTAAATCTGAGCCACTGTATGATTAAGGATTTTGTGAATTGTAAGTATGCTGTCTAAATTTTAATCGAAATGAGTTGATTTTTCTCTAAACTTGAAGTGCATTATCCTACACTAATTTGATATCTAGTTGCTTTGTTAGGCCTAGGTCAAACACTAGGCCTAGGTCTAAGGTGAGTCCTAGTCGTGGGGTTAATGAAGCGTTTCTTTAGCAGCATTCACCTTAGGGTGTAACGTCCCTGCCTACATAAGTTAGGGTAGAAGAGACTTAAGTCTTGACTAGCAACTCTTCTAGGAGAAGGACGCTCCAAAATCAAATTCGAGGGTGGAAGGAACCCTTCAGTTTAAGGCAACCCTTCTAAGAGAAGGGTACTCAGAATATAAACCTCGTTCTCCAATCTTGGACTGTGCCATAACCATTGTACCATGGCTTTCCATGGTCTTTGGTTTGAGTTCCCTAGTTTGAAAGTACAATCAGCATTAGTTCGTAGGTAAATCTAAAGGAGAGTTCCGTCTCTTGTTTGCAGAAGAATATATATTTTTCTGATGTATTTTTGGTAATTCTATATATTAGCTCCGTGCCTGTTTTTACCTTTTCAACTGGTTTTTTCTACACTTTTAGGGGTTCTGATACTGGCGGTGCATCTGTTTGTTGTCGCCAAAATGGAATGTCCTTCGCCTTTGAGTACTGGCCCCGTGGGGGTTGGGTACCCATACGTTAACAAGTTATTGCACTTGCCTGACGGGATATGAACCGCTCAAACAACGTACCTGCTGTGGCCTGTGAAGATAGCGCATGGAAACCCCTTGTTGGATGGACTTCACTGGTTAATTACAGGTTAATTACACTCGAGTGCCAAAAATTAAAGATAAATTCATAATTAGCAACCAAAAAACTGTAGTAAAAGTCAAGTTTTAGTGCTGTCGCCGCCGCAGAGCTACTATATAGTTCTACCATATTTTTATTGATTATGCTGAAACTGATCATTAATATTGGTGGCATCAAGCAATTACACCCTTTTTCCCATCTAACAATCTTGGGGACCCTAGTGGGAACCGGGTTTTTGGGTGGGGGAGCAGGAGAAAAGTGATTTCAAGGCACTACCTAACCAAACAACCACCTAACCTAACCTAGGCACTGTACCCTACCTAGGCCTAGCATGGGGGGCACTTGGCCCCCTGCAAACCCCTTAAGGGCACTACCTTCCCAGCACACTTCATGACAGTTCCGAAAAATTTGAGCGCCATTTTTTGGACACTACATGCATGGGCTTTATCGCACCGAAAGGCTTTTGTTCAAGTAAGACAACACTTTTCCTTACATGTTGGGCAAATGTGTTCGCTCTTGAGTAAACCGTGATTTTGGGCAAATGTTATGAGCCTTTCCATATGCCCATAATAATAGTTTGTGAAATCTCTATAATTCACGTAACAATTTTCACACACTGTGGGGAAACTTTCCTGGGGAACAAAATCGGAGCTTGTTCCCAACCTGGGGGAAATTTCCCCCTGGGGGGAAATTTGAAGCTACCAGGGGGGAAATAATTACACTACCTACTAACTAAAAAAAATATCAGATGTATTTTATCATGAGAGAGAGAGAGAGAGAGAGAGAGAGAGAGAGAGAGAGAGAGAGAGAGAGAGAGAGAGAGAGAGAGAGAGAGAGAATGTCTGTTGCAGATGGGCGGCACCGTATCTACCAGGTTCGGCTCACGTTCAAACATGAGCTCTGAAGGGAGGGTGGGAGTGGTGCAGGAGTACACTCACAGGCTCACAGTGCATTACGAGTAGTCAGTTAGCAGGGAGCATCTGACACACATACCACGCTTATACTTGTTTTCTGTATAAGTACATGGTATGAGAATATTATAATTTTAATAGTGAGTTTGTTAACTGGGTAATATGATATGTTGTTGTTGTTGTTATTGTTATTATTATTATTATTATTATTATTATTATTATTATTATTATTATTATTATTATTATTATTATTATTATTATGGATCTATTTTTATGCTTTGGCTGAGATTGGTAATACTCAAGAGATGTTTTATTAAAGTACTAATCTTCAAAGTTTGTATGTTTATGAGAAGTTTATTTATTTACTTACTTATTTTATATTTGGGAGGGGATGAATGGAAAATTTTGTTATTTCTATACCGAATTATTTTGAATGTGTCTATGTTTAATTTTCTTCTCCCAAATTGATATGCTTTGTTTTATGCCTGATTTCAAAATGTCAGAGAAACGAAGATTGTATCAAGATGGTTATTTGACCACGGGTTCACTTATCTTGTCAAGGAAGGTGCACACATCCTCAGTGTGTTGTGTGTTTGAAAACCTTCTCTAACAGCAACATGAAACCTTTCCAACTGAAGCAGCATCTGGCAAATGCTCATCCACAGTTGAAAGATAGGAATCGTAGCTTTTTTTGAGGTAAAGTTATCCAGTTTGAAGAGGATGAAGATGGATGAATCTGGGACGTATCAGCAAACCAACATCAGCATAGTGAAGGCTTCATATGTGATTGCCCTTCAGGTGGCCAAGGCAAAGAAACCCCACACGATTGGTGAAAGCCTTTGAAACCATATATCATTGACAGTGTGAGGCTTGTGTTAGGAGAGGAGTCATCACAGAAAATGAAACAAATCTCCTTGTCCAACAACACCATCAAGAACAGAATTGCCGAAATGTCTGAAAATATAAAGGAAAATGTGGTGTCAAAGGTAATGTCATCACCCTTTTTTTCTCTTCAAATTGATGAGTCTACGGATGTCACCAACATTGCACAACTGCTTGCTTTTTGCCGCTACATAACTGACAAAGGAATTGAGGAGGAGTTTTTTTGCCGCCATTAGAGATGACAACAAAGGCAGTTGATGTATTGGCAGTAGTTGCAGATTTCTTTGAAGAGTCGGGACTGAGTTGGAACAAACTGGAAGGGGTTTGCACAGATGGTGGCCCTAATATGCTTGGTTCACGATCAGGATTCATTGCTCTTGTGAAACAGAAACAGCCTAGTTTAAAAGGAACACACTGCATGATCCATAGAGAAGCTCTCGCCTCAAAGACAGTCCCAAAGAACCTTCATGATGCTTTGACTGTCATCATAAACATTGTTAACTATGTGAAAGGATCAGCTTTGAACACTCGCCTCTTTCGCGAACTCTGCCGGGACATGGATGCCAACCACACTGATCTTTTATTTCATACACAAGTGCGATGGCTTTCAAAAGGGAACATGCTGGCGCGGGTCTTTGAACTGCGGGAAGAAATAAAGTTGTTTTTGAGTTACAGCAACAAAGTGGACCTGCTGTCTGCCTTCAACAAGGAATTATTTGTAGCACAAATGGCTTATCTTGCTGATATTTTTGAAACTCTGAATGAACTAAATAAAAAATTACAGGGACAGAGGAGCAACGTGATTGTGCACACGGACACCATCAATGCTTTCATGGCTAAACTACAACTTTGGGGAAAACAAATGAAAAAGGAAATACAGCATTCTTTCAGCGTTTGAGTGACATACTTGGTGAGAATGACATCAAGGACCCACTGAAAGAGGAAATCATCACTCACCTTGATCATATGGGGACGAGTTCAAGCGATATTTCCTGGTATCAACACTGAAGACATCTCAGTGAGGCTGACAAGGAACCCATTTATATGTCAGGTGGATGATGTCCCTGGGGACATGCAAATGAGTTCTTGGACCTCAAGCATGACTCTTCTGCCAAGGACGAGTTTCGTGCACAAGATCTTGAAGAATTCTGGGTTAATATGCGTGGAGCATACCCCCAAATGAGCACCAATGCATTGAAAATCCTCATTCTGTTTTCCACAACCTACCTTTGTGAGTCAGGATTTTCTACTTTACTCACAATCAAGCCCAAAGCACGAAACCGACTGGAGGTGGAATGTGACATACGTTGTGCACTTGCCAAAACTAGCCCTGATATTGATACACTGGTGCACAAGAAGCAGCCTCAACCTTCTCACTAATTCAATTTTGAAGTAGAAGAATAAACAAAAGTCCTTTTATTTTGCTACTAGCCGCTCTCTATGGCTATGCGGGTAACTAACCGCTCTCTATCTAACTATTTGTTTATCAGTATATTTGTCTATAATGTAAAAATAAATTAGTAAGTCGTCACAGTGTGTTTTAACTACTCTTTCCCTCATACACATGAAGGGGGAAATCTGGAGGGTTGCACTGGGTGCAGGGGGAAATAACAGGAAAAAGGTTGGGAACCACTGTTGTAGACGGTCCTGCTAATTCACTCATGGCATTTTCGTGATGTCATTTGGAAGGTGTGGTTTCCCCAAGACAATTTGAGACTGTGTAGCACACAAACGAACAAACAGGAGCTCAGTAAAATAGGTGATATGACAGAGACAACAACTTGAAGGACTTTGTTTTTTTCTGTAGGTACAAATATTCAAGTTGTGTTTTCTAGACCGATAGGACTTACCGTCACTAATTTACTTCTTCGTTAGAACATACTGAGTATCTTCTTTCAATGTATAAACACATTTATACTAAAAATCAGCCGGAGCACTTATTAAGATTTACCAGTTTGTATACAAGTACAAGCATAGTGTACATAATTTTAGCTTATGGACGCTGGAACGGCCATTCGAACTTTGTGACAAAGTACTAGTGAACTACTAACAGTCAGGGGGAAGCACCACCCACCTCTTGGTCTGCACTCCACTTTACTTCCAGTGTGAGGTTCAAGAAATGTCAGAAGTGAAAGACTGATTCTTTATTATTCTCGACAAGTGATTATAATGCGGAAAGCGGATGGAAAGGTAGCAGGCGACCTGAGGTCCCCCACTGGGTCCATACAGAAATTACGTTTGTTAACAGGCATTAGAAGACATATAATGCGTTATAGGACATGCAAAAGGCAGATATATATATTGGCGGAAAGGCCGTACAATGATGCATACAATGAGATACATAAAGAATCTGAAATAATAACAAGGAACATATATGATGTGATTAATGTACATATGAGGAGCGAAACAAGAATGGAGAGGCGATTTGACGCCCTTACACCAGTTGCCGTCGAGTCCAGATGCCTTTCATGACTCTCTGCCCGACTTTTGCTGTTTGAACTTTGGTTGAATACACTTCAGTCTTCCTTTCCTTTTTTGGTTGTTGACTATGTGTTTGTTTGTTCCTACACAAATAAAAACCTTTGTTCTTTACGTAGGGATTTAGCTTGCGGAGGCGTGGTGAGCTGGAATGGCCTTTTAACTTTCAGACAAGGTTGTTAACTACTGATGGTAGGGGGAAGCCCCGTCCACTTGTTGGTCTGCACTCCACTTTGCTTTCGGCCACTGTTGTGTGGAGATGCCTCTGTGCTTCTCTGCCCCACTGCTGTTTGCTTTCTTTTGTTTTGGTTTTTGTTATATATTTGTGTGATTGTTCTTTGTGCTATAATTTTATACAAACCCCTCAATCACTTCAGCACTTTTGGAGAGGAAACCACTGGGTTAGGCGCTGCCAAGGGAAGGACAGACTGTGTACATTCGGTTTCTCTCTTTTTTGAGGTTGAGCCTCATTTATTATTGTATGTCACGCCATGACATAAGTGTAATAAACAATCTAACTTGACTTCTTTTTAAGGTGTTGTGGAGGCTGAGAACCTTAGAGAGTTATGTACCTCTCTAGGCCTCTCGGGAGAGCTGAGTGTCTTTTTAAAACTTAATGGTCGCTCTTAGGCTCGAGGGGCATGTCGATATCTCCTCTGACTGTGCCTGGGATGACTTACCGACCACGGTGTCTGCTAGCTGTAGGACTGCTTCTACTCCCTTGATAACCCCTTATGCAGTATTGAGATTGAGTTCCCAGGTACTGCCATGCACATCATCTCTGAGCGATGTTGCCCTGTACATGCTGTTGCTGAAGGCATGCTTGGTGAGTTCAAGAAGAGAAGGAAGTGGTCATTGTTGTTTTCATTTTTGTCTTTTTCATTGAGTGCTGTTGCCTCCTCCCCCATTCACATGGGATACAGTATGTCTTCTGAGGTATCTCATTGATTGGCTGGTACTGGTGAGTTCTCATTTGCAGTTGCCCCAAGACAGACCGACTTCTTAAATTTTGTTGCGACCTGGGAGTTCTGACCAATTTCGAGAAGTCTGATCTCATACCCAAGCAGAGGGTAAAGTATCTGGGCATGTTGATAGACATGGCAGCAGCAAGAGTCTATCCCTCAGACTTGCATATCAAAAAGTTCAGGGAGGCAGTGCAGTTGTCTCTCTCTCAACAGGAGCAACCAGCTCAGTAGTGGCAGGTCATTCATGGTCACTTGTTGTCCTTGGAGAAGCTGGTCCCTCATGGCGGCTTCACCTTCATTCCCATCAATGGGAGAATGAAGGAGTTGTCTCTGGCAAGGGACTCCCCATTCTTTCAGATTCTTCTCTCTGGAAGTATGGAAGGACTTGGCCTTGTGACCAGACGACAGGAACCTTGTAATAGGAGTGCCATTAGACACTCCCCCCACCCGAGATACTTCTGATTTCAGATGCATCGACAGGTGTGTGGAACTGGAATGACAAACACCTCCACATCAATATCTGGAACTCAAGGTGGCTTTTTTAGCACTACAAGAGTTCAGGATTGAGTGATGGGGCACTCCTTGGTGTTGATGAGTGACAGTACCATGGTAGTTGCATATGTCAACAAGCAGGGGGACTGGTTTCCCTTCAGCTCCACATGTTGGCGATGCGGGTGTATCCAGCATCTCTTGTGAGTGAAAGGTTTTTCTCAGTGCACAGTAACAGAGATGTCTGGATACCTTCGTAAATCCTCTGTGGCTGTTTACCAGGGGAAATCCCCGTGGGGAGCTAGTGTCGTCAGTGCACCTTGCGGGGTGCGCTGTAGGAATTACTAAAGGTTCTTTGCAGCGTCCCTTTGGCCCCTAGCTGCAACCCATTTCATTTGTTTTACTTTACCTCCATTCATATTACTGTACAGGCAGTCCCTGGTTATCGGCAGGGGTTCTGTTCTGACGGCGTGACAATGACCGAAAAGCGCTGAAAATTGCCAATTTTTGGTTATCGGGCGCCTCTGTTAGGTATGTATCATGGCAATACCCAATTATCGGCGCCGATAAGCAGAAATTGCCTAGTTTCGTTGCTAGACAAGCGCCGCAAAACCAGATTGCCGATAACCGAGCCCGCTGATAACCGGGGACTGCCTGTATCTTCCATCTTGCTATCCACCCTCTTGTAACATTTATTTCATAGTGCAACTGCGAGGTTTTCGTCTTGTTAAACCTTTCAAACCTACCTACTCAAATTTCCTTTCCAGCACTGAAGGACTTCTTAGGTCCCAGTGCTTGGCTTTTGGCCTAAACTCTATATAGTATTCAGTACCAGGGGAAATGGGCCGTCTACTGTGGTTGGTGTTGTTAATGCGGTGTTTCTCTGGTTGGAGCTACTCTTCAGCAGGTAGCGGACTTTCTCATCTTTCTTCACCGAGAGAAGTTTCTCTATGTCTCGGCTATTAAGGGCTACAGGGCTGCCCTGGACCAAGTCCTTCACTTGAAAGGCATCAGCCTCTTTTCCTTGTGGAAGATCTGTATGCTGTTGAGAAGCTTCAAACAGTCTTGCCCTCCCAGGGAACTCAGGCCCTCTGAGTGGGATGTGACTCATTTTATGGAGCCTGACACGTGCACCCTTCAAGCCTTTACAAGAGTTGTTAGACAGGGATCTGACCTTCAAGACTTTGTTCTTGCTTGCCCTGGCATCGGCGAAGAGAGTTGGCTAACTACATGGTCTATTCTTCAATGTTAAGCACTTGAGGGGATGAGGATCTGTTGACTCTTCGTTGGTACTGGCTCAACCAAGAAAGAGGTGTCCAAGAACACAATTTCTTTCTGGCTTCGTGAGACAATCAAGCGAACGTATTCTTTGTCTGATGAGGTAGACAGGAGGATGTTCTGAGTAAGAGCTCATGAGGTTAGGGGCACTGGTCCTTCCCTCACATTCTGGAAGAACCTGTTGGTTCGACAGGTTAATATTAAGGCCGGGAGTATGGTCTTGACAAACCACATTCAGATCCTTCTAACTTCGGGACGTTGCCCACAGGTCCTTGGACAAGTTTTCCTTGGGTCCTTTGGTGGCTACTCAACAAGTTGTGTAGCTCACCCAGCTCCCCTAGAGGGACAGGTAGCATCTTGCCTAAGGTGTATGGTAGCGAAAGAGAGAGTGTGCGAGTGACTAGCCTCCTCCCTTTTCTCTTTTTACTTCCCTCTCCCGTAGGGCAGAGGGACAGGTGGCGAGCTGTCTCATGCTGGATTGGTGGGCCATGCAGATGATTCTAGGTAACTGAGTATCCTGTCTATAATCTGGAGTAGATTATTAGGTGCAAGTCTTCCCCCTCTCTAGCAAGGGGAAAGAGGGGCTGACAATAAAACAAACCTGTTGGTTGTATCAGCCTTTTATTACCTCTGACATTATGGTTTCATCCAAGCCCTTTTTGAAATAATGACACAAACTCATTAATTCAAAAGGCCCAGAAGTCTGACAGTTGAACATTCCATATGCTCAACAGATCAGAGGCGTGGGACTCTTTCCTCAGTTCTTCGAGACTAGGAAGAGAGGCCCAGGTGAGCAGACCTACCAGTCACTTCAGAGATTTACTCATACTTCACCCTCCAATGGGCAAGTCTCCTATGTAAAGACTGAAGGTTTGTATTTATGTAGGAACAAACAACAAATTTTAAAATTAATTTGTATTTTTCCTAACATACAAACCTGAAGGTCTTTACATATGGACCACCTCAGCCACTCCTCATTCTGATACCATGGCTGAAAGGCAAAGTGGAGTGCAGACCGGCGAGTGGGCGGGGCTTCCCCCCCTACTGTCAGTAGCTAATGACCTTGTTTGAAAATTAATGGCTGTTCCAGCTCATGTTCACAAGCAATATCCTATGTAAAGACCTTCAAGTTTGTATGTTAGGAAAAATATAGATTTCTTTAAAAATTTGTACTTTTGTGTTATAATTATCACTGGGATAATTACTTTCATGCACCATTTACTTTAATAATTCATATTTAATTAATTACCTTGGTTTTTTGTCAAAATATCCACAAATATGTAGTATAGTCCAATCCAGAAGGCTTTGGTTATCTGATCTGTCCTTTAAAATTTTTCCCATAAGAGGTATTGGTAATTGGATTACTCCATTCAAGACCTCCAAAAATACAAAAGCATTTCAACTCAAATTTAACAAACCTAACTTCCAAAAATAATTAAAAACATAAAGTAAATAGATTAAATTTTTTCTCATTACACCTGTCACTGGGAGAGTTGATGGCATGTGTGGTAGGTAGTGACGTAAGTGAAGAGGATAGGTGTTATTGTTTGGAAGGAATGGTAGGTAACTGTGCTTCTGTTTATGTTTCTCTTTTGTCTCCTGTACTGTTTTCTTTTTGAGATTCACCGTTTCTTTCTCACCAAAAACCTGTCCAGGAATGTTTGTTTTAGTCTGCACTTTAAAATGTTCCTTAAGTTAGAGATAGCGGCATTATCATTCAGCAGGTTTATAACACTTACAGCTTTGTCAGGGGGATATTTTTCAAGGAAACTGTATTCCCCTTAGTGTGCACACATTTCTTTTTCTGGGATCGACCTGTGTCGCCCAGTGAAATGTCCCATATAGCACACATTTCTAGGTATAAATATTTGCTAGATATACCAGAGAAAAAAGCTATACAGCTAATAGGATGCCAGAGTTACTACTTCTGGAGCGATCATCCTCATAGGATGTCGGTATGTCATCTAGGAGCGAGTGGAAGCCACTACCACAGATGCTTAACCCAAATAGATCTCTCCTCTCCCAAAACCCCTCGACCCAAGGGGTGCCGTTACAGCGGTCCTTCTCCGCTCGCTACTACTACTTCTACCCAGAACCTTCATCCTCTCATAGCACCTTTTCTCGTGTACACACGTTGTTTTTCGCTGGTGTGTTTTTTGTGCCCTTTTCCTTAATTTTGGCATTTTGGTTATCACATCATGTCTTCAATCAATCAGGACGCATCCTCTTCTAAGTTGAGTATTCATTTTTGTTGGTTTGGGACTCAGTTGGACAGTTTTGTCCCGTTTTATAACTTACACTTTGTTCGCTCGAGCCGCCATGTTTGTTTTCGTTCGTGGTTGTAGTCCTCAACCTCTTGATGCTCCTATATCTTCTGACACCTTGGAAGATTTTTCTTATAATGCTCCATATAATAATAATGATAGTTTTAATTTATCGTTCGTTTCTGACGTGCACGACTATTGTTACATTTTTAGAATAGTGGAAAGTGAGGCCTAGCCTATCCTTTCGTTTCTGTTCTTTACGCAGATGCATTTAATTTTTGTAATTATATTATTTCAATTTTATTATTATTATGTATTCCTTATATGCCTTTAGTCTGATATGTATGGTAGTGTCGCTCATTAGCCTACCTGACCAGTTTGACACTGTCGAATCTTGGAAGGTAGGCTAAGTTGGCCCCAGTTTTCCTTCCTACCCTGGCTTTCTAGGCCTAGGTAAGATAGGTCTTCTAGGGTGGCCTTTGTTCGAGTTATTGGCGCCCTGCCCGTCCTTCCTGACCAGTTTGATTCGTCAAATCTCGGAAGGCTTGGTTCGGTGCTGGTGCCCCTTCTCGTTCGTCTCACTGGCGTGACCTAGCCTACCTGACCAGGTGTTCACTTCGGAAGGTTAGGCTAGGCTATAGATATTATCTATTCTGCCTTCACGTGTTTTCTCTCACTCCTTATTTATCAGTCTATTGTCTATTCATGGCTTCTCCCTTTGGGGCATTTTAGAGCAATGCTCATTTGCCCTTTTTGGTTGAGATGACGCTTCGTGGAAGGTGTTTAGGCACCTGACCTGTTGTAGTCGCCATGTTTTCTCTGCCCCCTACTTCTCCGCTGTTCCGCCATTCCGGACCTGTTCTGGCGGCTACTGTTAGCTCGCTGTTTAGTTCCTGGTAAGGAACAATAGCTTGAGTGTCGATGCCTTCCCCCCCCCTTTTTTTACGGCAGAATTGTGGAGATGCCGGGCTGAATATTATTTTTAGTTATTACCTTATTTCCCGTGAACTACGTTCCGGGGAAATCAGTCTCGGAACCCTCGTTCCGGCGAAACTAGCTTTTTCCACCACTCGGTTGTTGATTTCTGTGAGGTTGATTTAGACGGGGCGCTCAGGCGTCACCGAATTGTTCTCGGTGTGATCGACTTCAGGCCTGGCCTCCTGTTCTGATTGTACCGGAACGTTCCGCCGTAACTCTATTGTTTACCCCAGATCTCAACTCCGCGTGGAGGGAAAATTATTAATTTAAGTCTTTACTAGATTTGTCATTCCCACCACCGCCGGAAACTGTTCCGGCATTATCACTTTTGATACTCATGTATCAATTCCTCTTACAGGTGGTTCATTGTCAGGAGCCGGGCTGTAACGCTTATTTACAGCAACCCTGTGGCCATGTAGCATGCAGGTCTCATGCCAGCTGCGCAGTCGAGGTGGAGGATCACCTCGTCTGGCATCCCGATGGTTGTGATGTATGCTACGCTCTTTACCAAGACGTGATTGATGATTCGATGCGTTAACCTTTTGGCATACTTTATGAATATTTCAAACAGGTCTGAAGTGCATCTCCTAATGACGAAAAGAATTTACACGTCAATTTCCTATATTGACATTATATCCTGTTTCAGGTCCCTCGGTCCCGCCAATCCTCATCTCTTTCTACCCTTAAGATCTTGGTCGGGGGCTTCGGTCGCAACGTTGGTCAGGGACGCCCCTATGTGCTAGCAGAGGACATATGTAACATCCTTTACCCCATGGCCAGGTCCTCTGCAGCGTAGCTCCCGGCGTGGCGGAGCCCCTGATTAACAGGATTAGGATTGAGACCCAAGTCCCGCCGGAAGACCAGCAAGAACTGTGCGAGGAAGTGGCCGAGGAAGTGGCCAACATCAACATTCACGTCGAACCAATGGCCATCGATCCGGAGGAGGAAGGTAGGGATGTAAGTGAGGCAGGTAGAAATAAACATTCAATTTCTTTTAGCTCTCCTGCGTCTTCGTCTTCCTCCTTCCAAGGCTTCTCTAAAGTCTCCGCCCTTGGGGCCCGTTCGGGGTCAGTGATCCCCAAGGTGAAGTCCTTGGCAAAGACGAAGACATTACCTAAATTGTCAAAACCCCCGAAGATCCCGGCCATGTCGAGTTCCGCCAGGTTGTCGTTGGCTCCCAAACCTTCGACTTCCTCTCAGAAGGCTGCTCCCCCTTCTAAGGGGTCGAGACCCAAGGCTGTCAAAGCTAAGAAACCTGAATTTGACCCTGAGGCCTTTGCAGATATCCTGATGAAGAAGATATCTGCCAAGGTAGACTCACAATTTGAGACGATGTCTCGAGATCTCGCTTCGAGTCTGGAGACATCTGGCAGATTTGTACAGTCTCTGGCTCAGAGACTGAAGACCCAAGAGGAGTCGCTTGCGGATTCGTTAATCAATACCGGTCCGGTACAGCAACGGAGTTACTCTATTCGGACTCCTCGAAGCTTCCAGCATTTGAGGACTGTAATCCTTGGCGTCTCGCCTTCAATGCTCCCTTTGCCAATGGTAAATTAACCATTGAAGGTTGTGGCACCCGCCCTGTGGAAGACTACGAGTTCTTTCCGGCGGATCTTGTTTTTCCTTTCCCGGGATACGCCCGTTTATCGGAAGAAGCTCTGGTGAGGGAAGACAAGGTTCCCAGGGAGACGGTGATCTTCCTTAGGGACCAAGCACAGTCCGCATGGGTCAGAATACTGTCTGACTGGGAGTGTGCCAACACTAAGCTAACTCCTCACAAGGGGCAGGATACGATGTTTGTTGTCCATGAGGACATTCCCACCCCTTGTACTTCTAAGATAGCTGAGTTGACTCTGCAGGCCGGGATAGAGGAGAAGCCGATGCCTCAGCTTTGTGAGACGGACTCTACATCTCTGCTCTTTCCGGGAGATATGGATTGCTGGGTTGGGGCTCCTGAAACCTTTACAGTAGGTAAGCTGGATCCGGAGTGCGCGGATCTATTCAGTGAGCAGTTGCCCAGGATTCCGGAGTCCTTGATCAAGGCGGAATACGATGCTAGATGCCGTCTCAGTAGATCCATCAACTCCGTCACACCTCGGCGGAGTTGACATCGGCTGTGTTAAGGATGAACCTCTATTCGGATTCTGACCAAGTCTCTTCTGGCTTCGTTTCAGAGTGATTTGTATGACTTTGTGGTGGCAAGACGGAACTGCCGGAAGCATGTGCTTGCTGACGCCTCCATCCGCATGAGCCAAACAGGCTCATTAAATCTTCCATCTGGGGAACTAACCTCTTTCCTGATGACGTAGTCAACACCGTCATCAGTGAGGCTTCCAGGGCCAACCAGAATCTCCGGATTCGTTGGGGACTTCCCTTTAAGAGGAAGTCTTCTGAGTCTTCGGGCCCTCAGCCTAAGGGAAGGAAGAGGACAAGGAGGTACCACCCGTACAAAGCCCCTCAGACCCAGTTGTCCAGGCAGTTCCCGTCGCTCAAGTTGCCCAACCTTCTACCTCCAAAGGGCAACCTCAGTATGTCTTGCTAAATCTACCAGCTCACCACTCTGCTGGCTCGGCTGCTTATGTGGCTTCCCCGGTGTTCAACCCCACCTTTGAAACTCAAGGTTTGTTTCAAGGCTACTGCCAGTCCAGGGGTGTTAGAGGTCGAGGCGGATTTCGGCACAGGGCGGGATCCAGAGCTCAGTCTAGAGGCAGAGGCTCAAGATGAGGCAGAGATAATAAGCCCTCAGACAAATGAGCCTCTTCAGGTAGGCGGGAGTTTGCACCTTCACAGGGACCATTGGACCTTCAGTCCTTGGGCCCACAGTATTGTTTCAAAGGGTCTAGGGTGGAGTTGGATAGAAGGGCCTCCTCCACCAGTCAGATTCTATCAGACCCCAACACCGGATCTGTTAGAATATGCAAAAGACCTTCTTCTAAAGAAGGCAGTAAAGAAAGTCAGACATCTAAAATTTCAAGGACGCTTGTTCAGCGTACAAAGAAAGACTCAGACAAAAGAAGAGTGATATTGGACCTATCAACTCTGAATTCTTATATCCAATGCGACAAGTTCCGTATGTTGACCAGGTGCGACCACCTCTATAGATCTTACAGGTAGGCGGGAGTTTGCACCTTCAGTTGGACCTTCAGTCCTGGGCCCACAGTATTGTTTCAAAGGGTCTAGGGTGGAGTTGGATAGAAGGGCCTCCTCCACCAGTCAGATTCTATCAGACCCCAACACCGGATCTGTTAGAATATGCAAAAGACCTTCTTGTAAAGAAGGCAGTAAAGAAAGTCAGACATCTAAAATTTCAAGGACGCTTGTTCAGCGTGCCAAAGAAAGACTCAGACAAAAGAAGAGTGATATTGGACCTATCAACTCTGAATTCTTATATCCAATGCGACAAGTTCCGTATGTTGACCGTCTCTCAGGTGCGGACCTTACTTCCCCATGGGGCCGTCACCACCTCTATAGATCTTACAGACGCATATTATCATGTCCCGATGGCGAGAAACTTCTCTCCCTACCTAGGATTCAGACTAGGCAAACAGGCTTACTCCTTCAGAGTAATGCCTTTTGGGCTCAACATAGCACCCAGGATCTTCACCAAACTAGGAGAATCTGTGGTACAGGAACTGAGGTCTCAAGGCATCAGGCTCGTGGCTTACCTAGACGATTGGCTAATCTGGGCTCCCAACGACACCGAGTGCCGGAAGGCGACCAGAAAGGTCATCCAGTTTCTAGAGTATCTAGGATTTCACATAAATGTAAAGAAATCTCGTCTGATTCCGGCATCCCAATTTCAATGGCTGGGAATCCAGTGGGATCTAAACACCCACAAACTTTCAATTCCGCCGGCAAAATGCAAAGAGATAGCCAAAGCAACGAGACAGTTTCTCAAGTGCAAACGAGCCTCTCGTCGCACTCAAGAAAGAATCTTAGGTTCTCTTCAGTTTGCATCAGTAACAGATCTACTTCTCAAAGCAAAACTGAAAGACATAAATCGAGTGTGGAGGAGTCGAGCCAATTACAATCTCAGGGACAAAGTCTCCCTCATACCTCCAATCTTAAAGAAAAGACTCCGACCTTGGACAACGGCCAAAAGTCTTTCCAAATCAATTCCTCTACAATTCCCTCCACCAGCTCTGATCATTCACACGGATGCATCTCTGACCGGATGGGGAGGTTACTCACAATACAAAAAAGTTCAAGGAACCTGGTCGAATCTTTTTCGTCACTTCCATATCAATATTCTAGAGGCGATGGCGGTTTTCCTGACTCTGAAACGCTTACGACCAGCCAGGAACATACATATCAGATTAGTCCTGGACAGTGCAGTGATAGTTCATTGCCTGAACAGGGGAGGTTCCAAATCAAGTCACATAAACCATGCAATGATAGCAATCTTTTCATTAGCAATGAAAAATCATTGGCACTTGTCCGCCACGCATCTGTCGGGAGTAAGAAACGTGATTGCAGATTCTCTGTCAAGAATGACTCCGTTGGAATCAGAATGGTCTCTGGACAAGAATTCCTTCAACTGGATTTGCCAACAGATTCCGGGACTTCAGGTGGATCTGTTTGCCACGGAATCAGATCACAAACTACTTTGTTATATAGCTCCGAACCTGGACCCTCGGGCTTACGCCACGGATGCAATGTCAGTAGACTGGAACAAATGGCAAAAGGTTTACCTGTTCCCACCAGTAAATCTTCTGTTGAAAGTTCTACACAAACTCAGGTCATTCAAAGGCCGGATAGCTCTAGTAGCCCCAACTGGCCGAAGAGCAACTGGTTTCCTCTTCTATTAGAGTTGAAACTCAGAGCCAAACAAATTCCTCATCCAAAAGTTAACCCAAGTAGTACAAACTCAGACTGTGTCAGCTTCCTCAGGAATGTTGAATGCCCTAACTTTATGGATTTCATGAAGTTCACGGCACAGAAAAATGCTAATATTGATCCTTTGAACACAATGTTTCTAGAATCAGATAAGAGAGAATCTACTCTCCGTCAGTATGATTCGGCAGCAAGAAAACTTGCCAACTTTTTAAAAGAATCAGACGTTCATACAATGACTATGAATCTCACAATCTCATTTTTTAAGGCCCTTTTTGATAAAGGCCTAGCTGCTAGTACTATTACTACGACTAAATCTGCCTTAAAGAAAATATTTCAATTGGGATTTAACATTGACTTAACAGATTCGTATTTTTCCTCTATTCCTAAAGCTTGTGCTCGTCTTAGACCAACAACCCGTCCTAAAACGGTTTCTTGGTTTTTAAATGACGTACTAAGATTAGCTTCAGACACAAACAATGAATCTTGCTCTTATTTGACTCTTCTTAGGAAGACGCTGTTTTTAATTAGGCTGGCTTCAGGAGCTAGAATCTCTGAACTTTCAGCCCTTTCTAGAGAGTTGAATCATGTGGATTTCCTCCCATCAGGAGAGGTTTTACTTTCTCCGGACCAAACCTTTTAAGCCAAGAACGAAGATCCTCAAAATAGGTGGTCTCCCTGGAAGATCATTCCTCTTCCGGAAGATCCTTCCTTATGTCCGGTAGTTACCTTAAAAGCTTACCTTGAAAGGACTTCTCAAAGATCTTCAGGTCCCCTTTTTGTTAGAGAGAATGGTGGAACCATCTCCTTGAATGGTATTAGACAACAAATTCTTTATTTTATTAAACAAGCCAACCCAGATTCAATTCCCCAGGTCCATGATATTCGTGCTGTAGCCACCTCAATTAACTACTTTCTACATATGAATTTTGATGAAATTAAGAAATATACGGGCTGGAAATCTCCAAGAGTTTTTAAACGTCACTACCTTAAGTCCTTAGAGGCTCTAAAATTTTCTGCTGTCGCTGCAGGGAACATTGTTTCTCCAGAGTCAGCTTAGTATTATGTTATTTAAGTTGTAATTTGTGATTTAATTTGCTTGCCCTACTGATTGGTATACCTCTCACCTACCTGCCTCGCTTGTATTCCCTGCCTTTCTACCTTGTTGACTGGGTTTGGGTTGCTTCACAAACCACTCCTGTCTTTGTACATACCATCCTTGTTCAATTTTTCACCACTATTTGTTAATTTAAGTGATGGTTTTTTAGTTAGATTGTTAAACAATATCTTAAGCTACATTGTTTTGTATACTTTACTTAACATATACAGATTTAAATAATTTGTTATATTATTTGGATAAGTAGAAAGCATATTCAAAAATAATTTTATTTTCCTTAGAAAAATTTTTTGATTTTGACTTTTGACTTTTTATATTTAACAAGCTTTTATGACCAATTCTCTGCTACTATTTCACTGGGCGACACAGGTCGATCCCAGAAAAGGGATTTTGACAAAGGAAAAATCTATTTCTGGGTGTCGCCCAGTGAACCCTTCCCTCTTTTTTCCCACCCTAGGCTGGCCAAAGCATGGGTGCTATTTCGGGATGAAGGTTCTGGGTAGAAGTAGCAGTAGCGAGCGGAGAAGGACCGCTGTAATGGCACCCCTTGGGTTGAGGGGTTTTGGGAGAGGAGAGATCTATTTGGGTTAAGCATCTGTGGTAGTGGCTTCCACTCGCTCCTAGATGACATACCGACATCCTATGAGGATGATCGACCCAGAGGTAGTAACTCTGGCATCCTATTAGCTGTATAGCTTTTTTCTCTGGTATATCTAGCAAATATTTATACCTGGAAATGTGTGCTATATGGGACATTTCACTGGGCGACACAGGTCTTCACCCAGAAATAGATTTTTCCTTTGTCAAAATCCCTTTTCTAGCCTTCTTAGGGACCATGATGACATATACAATACAATTACCTTGTACTATAAGTAATAACAAAAAACTCATAGTCAGTACAGTATAGCAAAGATGTGCTCAGAGCAAGATCCATGCTCATTATAAAAATTACAAATAGATTCTCAGGCATGGAGCCAGACTAATTATTGTCATTTTTAAAAGTCTGTCACAATCTTTCCTAGAAAGAAAACCATGCTAAAGAGTTCTTATTCCTCTACTTTTGACATTAGTGGGTCCAGTTGTACTGTGTATATTAAAGTTGTTACACCTTTCCCATATCGTCTGGTCTGTCTCCTTCTTCGTCATCAGAAGCAGTTTGCCATTTTGGTTCCCTCACCAACTTGTTAAGCTATGTAATTTATTCATAGAAACTCTTGCTCAGTCCAACCACTTACCATGATGTTATCCTTGGCACAGGGAAAACCTATGTACTAAACATTTCTTTGCACAGTATATCATTTTCAGGCCTGTTTTGGTTTATCCAGTCTCTAATGAGCATTGAGGCAAAAGAGGTTTGATTCTAAGAAATTTAAAATGTAATTTGCTTTCATTTCTTGCAGATATGCTAGATCTTTTCATTTTATTTGTACGTAATGCTTTTTTATGTGTTCAGTATGAATACTTATGTAATCAGGTAAAAATACAATTTTCTCACTCATGAATTCAGAATTTTGTAATTCATTCTAATAACACAGGAATGTAATGGACCTAAATTTAACAGACTTTTGTATTTATCAGCTACTGTATATTATTGTGATTATTTTTTCTATGCTACAATTTGTTCATGACACTTACCTGACAGATATATATATATAGCTGTATTCTCCGAAAGGGACCGACAGAAATTCAAAAACTTACGGCACACGCAGTTGGGGCAGGTGGTTAGTACCCATTCCCGCCGCTGGGAGGCGGGTATCAGGAACCATTCCCATTTTCTATTCAGATTTTCTCTGTCGCCGGTATTGTCAACACCTGTTGTCAATACCTCCGCCGTTGGATTTCGTAAACTTTTCCACTGAGTATTCTGATTGTCATTTGGTTTTTTGACTTTGGATTTGTGGATGGGCATACGCTTCTTTGGACTGATTTGATTTTGGTTTTGGCTATTTCTTGAACAAGATGTCTGGTTCTAGTTCTGCTAGTTTCAGGGTGTGTGTTGTGAAGGAGTGTAAGGTGAGGCTACCGAAAGCTTCGGTAGACCCTCACACAGTATGCATGAGATGTAGGGGGCATGTCTGTATGTTGGATGATCGCTGCAAGGAGTGTGAATCGTTGCCTGATTCTGATTGGAAGGCTTACAATTCTTACGTTCGCAAGCTAGAGCGTGACCGTGTAAGGAGGTCTTCCTCCAGGAGTGTGTCTGTTGGTGGGAGTCAGGGTATTAATTTATCTCCTGTTAATCCTACTAATGCTTCTCCTTTCCCTGTAGAGTCGCCTTCGAACCCTGTGATTGCGTCTGCGGAAGGTAATGCCCTTGCGCAGATTTTGAGCTCCATTCGTACTTTGGAGTCTAAGGTGTTGGCGATTGAAAGTGCAGTGAAGTGTAGTGATCCCCCCAGTGTTGTGGAGGGGGCGTCAGATCGGCCCTATAATGCCTCTAGGCCTGGACCTCTGCCGAACTCCCAGGACTTAGGGAATGGGCATGTCGAAAGCCGCAAGAGGGTTACGGGGACCCCCCACCGATCTGGCGTCCCTTCGGCAGGCCTTGTTGACGTCTCCCAGGCTGCCAAGGATCGTGCTCGCGCACGGATCCTTAAGGACTGCTTCTCGTCCTCCGAGGCGCCCTCTCCACGTAAGGGGTCGCGTTCTCGGTTGGACTCTCGTCCGTTCAAGAGGAGCTGCGTTGAAGAGGACGCTTCTTCTCCTCTTTCTCGTGCTTTGGAGTCTTCTCCCGACTGGCTGCGCGATTTGCCGCCGCAGAAGAGGACCAGGACTTCTTCGGAGGAGGACGTTGCCGAACGTCCCAGCCTCCCCAAGAAGAGAGCTCTCGCCGCCCTTGGTAGAAGGAGGAGGACGTCTCCTTCCCCCTCTTCTTCTCATAAGAGCAGCCCTTCTCCTGAGAGGGCTTCCTCTCCTTCGAAGAGTCTTCTCCAGGATATGCAGCGGCAGTTAGCTTCCCTTCTCGCTGCTAAGGAGACGGAGCCTCGTGGGCGCCGCAAAGATTTGATGCTGCCAGTTAAGAGATCTAAGAGGTCTCCTCTCCTGCTCTTCGTTCGTCTCTCTCCCTGCGCGTTTTCTCGTAGTCGCCCTCATCGTTCATCGGATCATCAGCTCTCCTTGCCCCGTCGTGATGCGCTGGCTGATCAGGACGCTCCTCTTGCAGCTCGCTTGCCGCTGTAAGAGTTCGCTTCTCTCTTCTTGACACTCTTCTTGCTTCCGCCTCGTTTTGACGCTCGCAGGACGCTCCCAGGATGCTTCTCTTCATTCCCGATCTCTGCACGACGCTCGTCAGGACTCTCCAAGAAGCTCTTCAGGTCGCTGCGTCAGGGACTCTCGCCAGGACGCTTTCGGCAGCTTGTGAGGCAGGACGCTCGTCAGGGCTCGGCTGCTTGTGAAGCAGGACGCTGCGTCAGGACGCCGCCAGGGCGCTCGGCAGGACGCTTCTGTACGAGTTGCTCGGACTTTTCTGCTGCTTCTTCCCACGAGAAGAGGTCTCTTTGCCGAATTGGTCCCAAAGGTCTTAGTCTCCCTCTAGCCCCGGAAGACTCTCCTGTCGCTCCTTTCGAAGAGGGTGGTTTGTCTCAGGAGTCGGACTCTGCAGAGCAGGAGCAGCCCCTCTGTCGTCTTTCTCCGACTACCAGGTTTTGGCTAGTATGCTTAAGGAACTTTTTCCAGATAAATTTCAGCCTTCTGCTCCTCTTTCCCCCCCTTCGCAGTTAGCTTCCTCGAAAGGTGAGGAAATCGCCCGGCTTCCTGCAAATGAAGACTTCTCTTGCTACTAGAAAAGCTCTCAAGAGAGTCAACTCTTGGATGGAAGATAGGAAGTCTCAAGGAAAATCTTCCTTTGCTCTACCCCGTCTAGATTGTGTGGGAAAGCTGGAATGTGGTATGAGACGGGAGAGGAAATTGGCTCAAGGGTTCCTTCTTCCTCTCAAGGTGACTTTGCGAGCCTTGTTGATGCTTCAAGGAGGTCTCTCCTTTCTTCGGCGAAAGTGTCCTGGACTCTTTCTGAGACCGACCACCATCTGAAAGGCCTTTTCAAGTCTATGGAGGTCTTTAACTTTCTGGATTGGTGCTTGGGGGCCTTGGACTTGAGGACTCGTAGTCCAGATTCTATTTCTCTGGGGAGCTGTCCAGTGTACTGTCTTGCATGGACAAGGCCGTCAGGGATGGCGAGATGAACTGGCTTCTCATTTTGGTACAACCCTCCTAAAGAAGAGGGCTTTATACTGCAATTTTGCTGCCAAGTCGGTTTCTCCTGTTCAGAGGGCTGAGTTACTTTTTGCCCCTCTGTCTAGCCATCTCTTCCCCCAGCCACTTGTCAAGGATCTCGCCTACAGCCTTAAGGAGAAGGCTACTCAGGATCTCCTTGCACAGTCTTCCAGACGTCCTAGTGTCCCTTCCACGTCATCGCAGGGACTACCCTCGAAGAGACAGAAGCCCTTTCGTGGGAGATCTTCCTCCTCTAGACCCTTTTCGCGAGGAAGAGGCCTCTCCAGAGGCGGAGCCCCTTCTTCCCAAAGGGGCAAGAAGTGACTTTCTCCACCTCCAGACACCAGTAGGAGCCAGGCTTCTCCTGTTTTCGGAAGCCTGGAAAGTAAGAGGGGCGGATTCCTGGTCCCTCAATGTAATCAAGAAAGGTTACAGGATCCCGTTCCTCGAAAACCCCCCCCTGTCCTCAACTCCCAGAGATCTGTCGCCTTCTTACCGTCCGGAGAAGCAACAGATCCTTTTAGATCTGCTGGAAGAAATGATCGAGAAGAGGGCCATAGAGCGAGTCCTGGATCTGGAGTCTCCAGGTTTTTACAATCGTCTCTTCCTGGTTCCAAAACAGTCAGGGGGGTGGAGACCAGTCCTGGACGTCAGCAGACTGAACAATTTTGTCGTCAAAGAAAAGTTCAAAATGGAAACGCCCCAGTCTGTTATCAATGCGCTGCGACCAGGCGATTGGATGGTCTCTCTGGACCTCCAGGACGCTTATTTTCATGTCCCCATTCATCCTCAGTCGAGAAAGTTTTTGAGATTTGTCCTGGGGGGAAGAGTGTACCAGTTCAGAGCTCTTTGTTTCGGACTGAGTACAGCTCCTGTGGTGTTCACAGTCCTGATGAGGAACGTTGCCCGGTGGCTTCATCTTGTGGGTATAAGGATCTCGCTCTATCTGGACGACTGGCTCATCTGAGCCACATCGGAAGAAAGGTGTCTGGAGGACTTGCATTCAACTTTGGAGCTGACGAAGTCCCTGGGACTTCTTGTGAATTTAGAGAAGTCGCATCTGATCCCCTCTCAGTCCATTCTTTATCTGGGGATTCAGATGGATTCAGTGGTTTTTCTTGCCTTTCCATCCCAGGAACATCAGCAGCACTGCTTCGTAAAAGTTTCGGCCTTCCTGGGGAAAGAAACATGCTCGGTGAGGGAATGGATGGGTCTGCTGGGGACCATTTCATCACTAGAGAAGTTTGTTTCCCTGGGAGGTTGCATCTCAGACCCCTACAGTTCTTTCTTGCGGACAACTGGAAGAACAAGGAGGATCTGGAGGAGTCTCTCAGGATCTCTCTCTCTGTCAAGGACCATCTTCGGTGGTGGCTCGATCCCTAAAAGTTGGCAGAAGGGGTCTCTCTCTCTTTCAGAACCCGACCTAGTGTTGTTTTCCGACGCGCGTCCATGTCGGGATGGGGAGCAACACTGGGGGGAGGAAGTGTCAGGCACCTGGAAAGGGGAACAGGTGTCCTGGCACATCAATCTAAAAGAACTGGGAGCGATTTTCTTGGCTCTTCAGTTCTTCAAGATCAAGTTGCAGGCCGGGTAATTCAAGTCAACTCAGACAACACCACGGCCCTGGCGTACCTCAAGAAACAGGGAGGTACTCATTCTCGGTCCCTGTTCTTGATTGCCAAAGAGATCCTGCTGTGGGCACATTCTCGTCGGGTGACAATTCTCACTCGTTTCGTAGCAGGAGTCGAGAATGTACGCGCGGACCTTCTCAGTCGGCAGCATCAGCTTCTTCCAACAGAGTGGACTCTGAACGCGGAAGTGTGTCAGGAGCTTTGGAAACTTTGGGGACGTCCCCTGGTGGACATTTTTGCAACTTCAAGGACCACAAGGCTGCCTCTTTACTGCTCTCCCGTTCTCGACCCGGGGGCCCTAGCAGTAGATGCCTTTCTCTGGGACTGGAAGGGTCTAGATCTGTATGCCTTTCCCCCATTCAAGATTCTGGGGGAAGTCATCAGGAAGTTTGTAGCTTCAGAAGGGACGAGAATGACTTTAATCGCCCCCTTTTGGCCTTCAGCGGAGTGGTTCACAGAGGTCATGTCTCTCTTGGTGGATTTTCCAAGAACGCTTCCTTTGAGAACAGATCTTCTCAAACAACCCCACTTCGAGAGGTACCACAAAAACCTTCCCGCTCTGAGTCTGACTGCATACAGACTATCGAGAAGTTGCTCAGAGCGAGAGGTTTTTCTAAACCAGTGGCTAAGGCGATCGCCAACGCCAGGAGAGCCTCATCCAGCGCAGTGTACCAGTCTAAGTGGGTCATTTTTAGGAAGTGGTGCAAACTTAAGGGAATTTCCTCTACCACAACCTCTGTGTCCCAGATAGCGGACTTCCTTTTTTATTTGAGAAAGGATTTAAAGCTGGCAGTCCCTACCATCAAAGGCTATAGGAGTATGCTGTCAGCGGTCTTTAGGCATAGAGGCCTTGACTTATCGGACAATAAAGACCTTCATGATCTTCTAAGGTCTTTTGAGACGTCTAAGGTAGCCGCCCTAAGTTACCTTCCTGGAATTTTAGATGTCGTTCTAAAATTCCTGATGTCCAAGAGATTTGAACCTTTACATTCTGCTTCCTTCAAAGATGTAACCAAGAAAGCTATTTTCCTAACTGCTCTGGCGACGGCGAAGAGGTTAGTGAACTTCAAGCGATCAGCAAGATTATAGGTTTCAGAGGCCCTGATGCTGTCTGTTTTCTGAGCCCTATGTTTCTTGCCAAGAATGAAAACCCGTCTTCCCTTGGCCCAGGTCCTTCGAAATTAAGGGCTTGACGAACATCACTGGACAAGAACCTGAGAGAACCCTGTGTCCTGTCAGGGCTCTGAAATTTTATTTACAGAGGACCCAGGATTGTAGAGGTCCTTCTAGCAATCTTTGGTGCTCGGTTAAGAGGCCTGATATACCTCTCTCGAAGAATGCCCTGGCGTTCTTTTTACAAAGCACCATCATAGACGCCCATTCCAGTGTGCTAGACAAGGATTTGAGAACTTTGAAGGTCAAGGCTCACGAAGTGAGAGCCATTGCTACCTCAGTGGCTTTCCAGAAAACCAGTCTCTCAATGACATTCTGGGTGCCACTTTTTGGCGAAGCAATTCTGTCTTTGCTTCTCATTATCTTACAGAAGTAAAGACGTCCTATGAGAATTGCTGTGCGCTGGGGCCTTACGTTTCCGCAAATACGATCTTGGGGGCAGAAAGCGACTCTCATCCTCTCCTTTAGTTTTGTTTTTGTGTGTTTTTTAAATATTTTGATGTGTTGTTTTTTATGGTTGTTGGGTCTCCACCAGTGGTGGTCGCCCCAGTCCTTAGTTTATGTTAATTATTCTTGACGTAACTAGGCTTGGTCAGGTGGTTGTTTAGTTTGTCGCTTGCCCTCACAGTAAGGTCATATGGTCTAGTCACATTGTGGTCTCGCCCCCGTTGACAGATCATCTAGATTTCACCAGCTTTATAGGTCTCTACCTCGCTGGAGTTCTCTAGTAAAGCAGAAGCAGACTTGGGTGACAGTAATCACAAAGTCAGCAATGCTAACAGGTAAGGAACCAAGGCGTCAATCGCCTACATATGTTTGTTTCCTAAATCCTATTCTGTCTCTTCCCACCTCCAGTGGTGGGATTCAGCTATATATATATCTGTCAGGTAAGTGTCATGAACAAAATGATATTTTTATGATAAAATAAAGTTTGTTCATACTTACCTGGCAGATATATATAATCATAGTACCCACCCTCCTCCCCTCAGGAGACAGTAGTTCTAGTTTCTAGAAAATCTGAATAGAAAATGGGAATGGTTCCTGATACCCGCCTCCCAGCGGCGGGAATGGGTACTAACCACCTGGCCCAACTGCGTGTGCCGTAAGTTTTTGAATTTCTGTCGGTCCCTTTCGGAGAATACAGCTATATATATATATCTGCCAGGTAAGTATGAACAAACTTTATTTTATCATAAAAATATCATTTTTGCATGAGGTACATTTTCATATAAGTAATATCTAACATTCCACTCCCAATTGCATAGCTGATGTATCTAAATTCAAGGCAACTTTTTTTTTTTAACTTAGTGGTAGCACTTCTTTTGTTTGTTTGTTTGCACGTAGGTGACAGCCCCGCCCACTACTGGGGGGAAAACAGGAACAACCTGGCAACCATTATCCAATTTGTTTCTGCTGGATGGTTTGTGAACATCACTCCATTTTGCAGCAGCTTTTTTAGATATTCCTGTATTTCTTTTGTGTTTGGTGAAGTACAATTGTTTCGTTCTGGTTGTGCTTATGATAGACAATGTTTAGACAATGTTTTCAGTGAATTACTTAGGATTATGTCTGACACTGGTAATTCTAGTATTCGCTACTGTAGCGAGTTAGGCTGCAAGTCTAGACTTACTAGAGCCTGTTGCAATCCTCATACAATCTGTGCTAAGTGTAGGGGGGCAAGGATGGAATGTTTGCCCTCACACTGCACAACCTTTCTCCTCCCTTGCCTGGCTCTCATGCTTCCGATCAATCTAGTAGTAAGTACTGTTGCTGATGTGGGGCCTTCTCTTAGAGTGGTTATGGAGAAAGTGTTTACAGAGAAAGTGCAAGTGGAGGAGGTGGCTATCCATCCTGTTGGTTCTCCTAGACTGTCCTGCTTCCCCAAACCTGGGAAAGTCATACCAAAAGTCCAAGGGAGGCCGATGGGGTTTGCCCATGGTAGTTGCCCCCTGAGTCACACCTGTTGTCCACTCCCAGTTGTTGGCAGACAGCCACTGGAAGGGCTTGTCCAAGGAGATGCACCTGTTGTCCTCCAGCTCTTCAGACGACTATGGTGTGGACAAGAAATGCTGCAAACGTTATCTGGACTCTTCCCAGTTCCCTTAAGCGTCCTTCTGAAGACCATGGTCAGCGTCCAGACCCTCTGCTATCAAGTGGTATAAGCAGACTCCAAGCAGTTCCAGACCATCTTTTAGTTTCTCCTTGGAGTCTTCTGTTCCTGCCCCTGTCCATCAGCGCCCATCTGTGTCTCCCTGGAACAGTCCCAAGACCCTCTCACCTGAGTGCCCCGGCATCCACTCCTGAGAGCCCATATCTGGCTCCCAGGCACCCAGTGCCAGCTCTCAAGCATCCAGTGCCCGCTCCTAAGCGCCTGGCACCCCTACCTGACAACCCCCAGTGCCCACCCCTGAGCACCTGGTGCCCGCCCCTGAGCTCTCACCACCTGGTCCTGAGTGCCCAGTGCCCTTTTCCAGTGCCCAGTGCCCAGTCCCGAGTGCCCAGCACCCACTCCCAGGTGCCCATCGCCTTTTTCATCCTCCCCTAGGTCTCGGTCTCTTACGCCTTGTCCCATTAGACCTCCAGCGCCATCTCCTTTGCTTTTGGACCCTGACGAACTTGCTCTGGCTCTAATTAAACAACAGTTGGCCCAGATTGTGGACTTGCTCAAGAGAGGTCCCTCTACTCCTAAACCTGCTCAGGATGATCATTTGTCTCCTATCTCCACAGAAGGAGAGACTGACCCAGAACCTGCTTCTCCTGTGGCATATGCTGCCCTGCTGCAGTATTTGATGGCGAATTTTCCTTCCTTTTTCACCCCAGCTGCTCCTTCACCTGCCTCGACGTTCTTAATGAGGAACCAACCAAATGACCGGACACGCCTCCCCAAGATGGTCCATTTAAGGAAATGGGAGACTGGCTTTCAGCCAAAAGAGAGCAGGATAAAGCATCTTTCACTTTTCCTCTTTTTTGTCTTGTATGCAGGCGGGTACTTGTTGTACAGGCTTTTTCTTTTAGTACACAATTGGTGCAGTATGATGGGAACAGATTTGGAGGTTATTAAATGAAATTCTGACTGTCCTTAACCTGTTTATTACCTTAACCTACAGAACAGAAACTTAACCTAACCTGAATACTATAATTCATCAAAACTTATCCTACTCAGTCTTAATCCTATAGTTCTCCCCCTCTATCAAAAGAACCTTAATTGAACCTTTCTGTCAGTAAATCTTGATGCTCCCCCAACTGTGGTCTCTGAGACTTCTCCTTCAGATTGGGAGTTAGCTTGCTCTTCAGATTGGGAGTTAGCTTGCTCAACATCAGCCAGTTAGGATTCTCACATATCCTTCTTCCTACTGGAGAGATCAACAGCTAGTTTTGTTCCTTTCCAACTGATGTCGAATTTTATTTGCCTTAGGTGTGTCGAGATTGGCACCTTTTAGGATTTAGATTTAGCGTCGTATATGGAGGAATGGGAAGAAAGGTGGCCTGATCAGATGTTTTTGTTTCTCTAATATGGCAGCTTTGTGTTCTCACCCTATAACCCTTATCATTTCTCTGCCTTATTCCTTCCTCTGTTTTCAACTGCTCTCCTAATATTCTCTTTCCTTTCTTTGATTTCTTTCTTTTTATCAGGTAAGGTGAAGGGTAGCTCCTCACTCTACGCTAACCTGCTCAAGCAAACTACAAGTAAAAAAGAAAAAACAAAAATGAAACTTAATTTAATCAAACAATCTTACACCAACACACAAATATTTATAAAAAACAAAAAATAAACATTGAATCACACAAACCCATTTTTTCACACTAGCACCATACTCCCCTGTACTAAAACAAAGGAAATCTTATTTCCTTTTTTTTCCCTTTTCAAAATCCCTTTCTCACTACCCATTCATACTCCAGAACTGGACCTTGACTTCGGGTCCTTGGCCTGTCATTCACCACCTCTTCTTCACTCACTTCTACCCCAACTGCACTAGACTCACCCATTCTTGGTTCCGAATTACTTATACCAACTTCATTCAAACTCTGGATACTTATGTCTGCTTCAACCTCACTAAAACTTTACATGTCTTCTATCATCTCTTCTATACTCTCACTCAATTCTGCTAGGCTCTGACTCAAGTTATCCAAAACTCGCCCACTCTCACTCTCTAGTACTGCTAACTCTCTCACTCACTCTCCGTCCCACACTCACTCTTTCAACACTTTCACTCAAAGAAAGCACACACACTGTACGTACCATCTTTCTCATGACTCAGCATTGTTTCCAGTCCACCTGAATCTTGAGTATCCACATCCACATTCCTTGTACTCTCCAAGTTCATGTCTTCCATATTCTCCTCAAATCCCTCAAAATCATTTTCACCCTCATTCAAAGTACCACCAAACAACACCACAAGGGTATTTTCACTCCTCATGCTTACTGACTTCTCAAACAGTAAATGTACCCGTACTCTTTCTATTAGGCCTTCTCTTACGTTCTACTAACACTAGCTGTTACACACTGCTTTTTCTTCTCTTCCCTTAACAACTTCCATTATGTATTTCGGTGGTTCTCTCCATCTTCTCAACTAATTATAGTGTGCTCTTATTACCTTTACATTTCCTTCTTCATTCCTGTCTTCTAATACATAACTCAACCCATTTGACCACACCATTTTCACCACATAAGGACCTTCATAGTTCTCACCCATCTTATTCACTGTCAGTTTTCCTTTCTCACCCACTTCCTTCAACACCTTATCTCCTACTTTGAAACTCTCAAACCTTTCGTTTGCCTGTCTCCACACATCCTGCTCTTCTTCATTCAAATCCAGCCTCGCTTTTGCATACCTCTCATAGTTCTTCACATACTCACTCAGCGGCATACCAGTGCTTTTATGTACTGACTCATTATACATTGCTAGCACTCTTCCTAACAACAAATCCTATTCATTCTCTCTATCAGTCAACATTCGTAACATCTCACTCAGAGTCCTTATGGTTTGTTCTGCCAACCCATTCGCACTCGGCATGTATGGAGTTGTTAACACTTGTTCAATACCCCACTCTCTCAACATTCGCTCAAAAGGTGTACCAACAAACTCCGGTCCATTATCACTCAATATTCTAACTGGCTTCTTCCTGTTCAGTATTCTAACTGGCTTCTTCAAATGCACAGGCAACAAGACCATACTGACCACTTTTGCAACATCCTCGCCAGTCTTATTCTTCACTGCTGCACAACTTACAAGCTTACTCGTATGGTCTACCATAACAATCACTCCTATATTTCCTCTTGCAGTTACTGGCAAAGTTACACAATCAATTGCCACTAACTCAAATGGTTCTTTCATACTCAACTTCAAAACAGGTGGGCTAGCATACACTCAGATATTTTCCCCTCTGACATCCTTCACACATAACTGCCACATCCGTACAAATCTTCCTTAAATATGGGGAAATCATTTGCTCTTTTTTACACTTGATTAACTTAAACTCCCCCATATGTCCATATTTCTCATGGACTAACATACACATCCCCACTGCTCCACTCATCGAGAACACTGGAACATACATCAACTCTCCCATCCTTTCTCTTGAAAATTACACCACTCCTTCACACAACACAAATCTCTCAGCAAAGCATATCCATTTACTCAACAACAAATCTTCCAGTTACTCCCTCTCTAATACACCTCTTTAACTCACTCACTATCAAACATTTTCACTGCATCTCCTCAACATCCTGTGTTTTTAGCAATTCATTCTCATTCTTGTCCAACTCCATTATATCCTCCTCTTCACTCAGACTCCAATCAGTCATTCCCACAAACCTGACCATGCTCACTGCCTCACTTTGAATTATCCCTATTACAACTTCATCTTTCAACAGAACTTTCCCACCTTTCATTACCAATCCATTCTTCCTCAAGAAATCTATCCCAAACAGGAAACAATATGGCATTTGCTCATCTCCCAGTACCACAAAACACTCTTCCACCTCAAACTCTCCCAACTTTACCTTCAACCTGACTTCCTCCCATCCAGCCGACCTTCCTGCTATACCTCTTGTTGACACATTCACCGCTCTCCTTTTAACATTCTAATTCACTCTCTCAACATCCCTAATCACATGCATTCACCAAAGATATTTGCGCTCCCGTGTCAACCAAACCACAGTACTGTCTTCCACTGATATCTACTCTCACAATCATTGCATTTCCCCTCTTGTGTACACACTGACACTTGTCTCCACCACCAACCAAACATCCTTCACTCACCTCCTTACTATAACTTTCCACTTCCAACAACTCTCTTCAGCATTTTCCTCCTTCTCATACAGTACTTCCTTTCATAGCTCTTTTTCTCTATAACCCAGTTATAGTGTACCCGACTCAAACACTGCAGATGCAACTCATGCTCACTCTCTTTCACTCGCTCTCCTCCTGTTGATACACTATAAGTTTCTCACCCCCAGTGTGTATGGACACCAAATCACCTTATTATACATCTTACCCACCACCATCAAAACCTCATGAAATGGGGCTACTCCAGGAAACATCATAGCTCTCAGACTCTTCCAATACAATTCCACATTTGACACTCCCAAACACCCAGGCCTCTTGCAAACTTCTTCATTCACCTCTGCCCTCAGTTCATTCACACTTCCAGGCACCTGCAACTTCAAACCTTCATCTACCAAATCATTCAGTCCATACCACACACTCTCAAACATCAAGTCACCACCCCCCTTACTCTCATGTGCTACTACCAATCCTCTCAGCAGATACTTTGGTCTTATGTCTTTCATTTGCTCTTCTCTCCCTTCCCCAGGTAGTCTGGACATCATGTCTGTAACAGTATTCCTTTTACCCTGGATATACTCTATCACAAAATCAAAGTCACTCAAATCCTCTACTGTTCACGCAATTCATTTTCTGCAGATAAACTAGAGGTTGATGGTCCATACCCACCACAAACCTCACACCATACAGGAATGGTCTTAACGCTTTCACACAAAATCGCAGCGCTGCCAATTCTCTCTCAAAAGTCGAATATTTTCGTTCTGCTGAACTAAACGCCTTACTTACATATGCTGTCGCTCTATCCCTTTCAGTTCCATTCATTACTTGCTTTTGCATCAGACATCCACCCATTGACGCTCCACTCGCATCTGTATACACTTCTAACTTACTGGCATCTGTACTACAGTCAGGGTAAGCCAACTCCACATCCTTCACCATTTCCTCTTTCAGTTTCTCAAATGCTTTCACCATCCTTTCATCCCACCTCACAACTGTACTTTTCTTGCAGCCTGTCTATTCTGACAACGGCTTTGCAATCCCCGAACAATCTTCCACAAACTTCCTTTCAAACTTGATCAATCCCAAAAATCCACATAACTCTCACACGGTCCTGGGTTGAGGGAAATTTCTCTTTCTCCACAAACTTTTCCACTTTTCTCACATCAGACTCACTCACCTTATGGCCCAAAAACTCCACCTCTTCCATGAACCACTCACACTTACTCACCTTGATTTTCACTCCCACTTCCTCTAACTTCTTCAACACTGCCCACACCAACCTCGTGTGCCTTTTTCACGGTATTACTCATCACCAAAATGTCATCAAGAAACACCAACACATTCTCGCAGGTGGGGCATTAGCCAATCCTAAACTGAGATTGCAGAACTGATACTGTACTGTTTTTCATAGTTGAAAAAGCAGTTATCAGCCTACAATCCTCTGCTACTGGCATCTGATAATACCCCCTTATCAGATCCATCTTGTTAAATACTTTCTTCCCATGCATACTGTACACACAGTCGGACACCGCACACACAGGGAATCTTTCTTTCATTGTCACTTCATTTACTCTCCGATAATCAATACACATTTGCAGTCTCCCATCAGGCTTTCTTACCGGCACAATTGGACTATTCCAAGCACTTTTACTGGGTTCAGTTACTCTTATCCTTTCTAATTCTTCACATTCTTCACACTGCTTTTCAATCTCTCGTGTTACCAGAACTGGGAAATGTCAGGATTTCTGATAAATTGAAGTGTCGCCTGTCAGCCGAATACGGAACTCCGGCAATCTAGCTGTCCCAAAGTCCTCATCACCTTGACTCAATGCACCCTTCCTTACCCACAACAGCTCTTTCTGTTTCTTGTTCAACTTCTCATTCAATCTCATCTTTTCCGTAATATAAGCTTTTCTTTACTCCACTCTTCTAACTTTTCTCCTTCGGCCATCACATCATACCCCTGAACGTGGTTATCGTTACTCAAATCGACCACACTTCTTAAGCTCCCAATCTATCACCCAGATGTATGCCTCTCCACCTCTTCTTTTTCACATCTCCACACACCTATACACACACACCTTTGGGTCCTGTACATCCATAATTCATCAGACACATGTGACCTGCCTTATCTCATAACATGCAGAGCTACTGTCCAACATGAATATTTCACTCAGACTTTCTGCGCCGACGCCAACATTGGTTCTCCATCCTGCTTTCACACTCCACGCACTCCCCAAGTCTCTTGGCAATTGTACGTCCTCCATCGCATACACCTCCACTCAGAAACTATCTTCAAACTTGCTTGTCCATCCTCCTCCACGTACAACTTCACACTTGTTTCACTCCCCATTCGTGTCTCTATCATTTCCTGTTCCGGGTACACTTTTACCCTGTTTTTCTTCAAAAATGCATACTCCAGCAACATATCATACCCCTCTATCATTCACTCTATCCACAACATGAAAAGCATTCTCCTCCAATCTTATTCCTGCAATCATAACTGATTCAACAAACCTTGAGCACACCTTTACTTTCAATCCTCCGATCCCTGTTACATATCCAGCACATTCCTCCCTCCCTGCTACATTTTCTTTTATTTTCTCATACTCCTTTCTGAAAATCACATTTCCGCTACAACCAGTATCAATCAATGCCTTCAACAACACTCCACCACGTGACCGAGGAGGCTCCCTCTTTGGGAGTTGCTGCATCCTCCCAAGGGGATTCCTCTGGTCTTACTGACTAGTCTTGTCGATCTGTTTTCTTATATTTTTACCAAAATCATGTTTAAATCACATTCAGCTTGGATCATCTGGATCTTATCATATTCAAATCTATTTGAAGTCCTCAGTTGCCTTGATTGGGTTGTTTAGGGTGCATTGACCAAAAAAATTGAGGACCATCAAGATCTTGTTTCGGATATCACCTCCGACTGGCTTGGGGTTCTGTCCTGTGCAGACAAGACTGTTAAGAGATAGTTTGTTCATGAGACTTACCTGTCAGATATATATATAGCTGTATTCTCTGTTAGTCCGACAGAATTTCAAAACTTTCAACACACGCGCAGTGGGAGATCAGGTGGTTAGTACCCATTCCCGCCGCTGGGAGGCGGTATCAGGAACCATTCCCATTTTCTATTCAGATTTTCTCTGTCGCGGTACTGTCAACACTTGTTTTCAGTACCTCCGTCTTGGATTTCGGATAAAACTTGGTTGTCACTTGAGTATTTGTTTGATTTTTGGTTTTTGACTTGGACTTGTGGCTAGGCATACGCTATTGTGGATTGTTTTGGATTTGGCTTTGTTTTTCCTGGGATTAAGATGTCTGAATCTAGTTCTTCTAGTTATCGAGTTTGCCGTGTGCAAGACTGTAAGGTGAGGCTACCGAAAATTTCGGTAGATCCTCACACTGTATGCTCGGGTTGTAGAGGGCATGTTTGTTTGTTGAATGACCGATGCAAGGAGTGTGAATCTTTGTCTGATGCTAGTTGGAGGACTTATGATTCGTATGTGAGAAAGCTAGAGCGAGATAGGATCAGGAGGTCTTCCTCCAGAAGTGGTAGGAGTCAGGGTAGTGTTTTTTCACCTGTTAACCCTCCTGTAGACGTAGCTCTTCCTAACCCTGTGGTGTTGCCCCCGAACCCCGGGGTTGTGTCTGCGGAAGGTGATGCCCTGGCGGTTATTATGTCTTCCATTCGTACCTTGGAAGCTAATATGCTCGCTCTTCAAAGTGCTGTGAAGTGCAGTGATAGTGTCTGTCCCCCTTGTGTTGTGGAGGGGGCGTCAGATCGGCCGTATAACGCCTCTAGGTCTAGACCTCTGTCGGACTCCCAGGACTCAGGGAGTGGGCAAGTTGAAAGCCGCAAGAGGGTTACGCGGACCCCCCACCGATCTGGCGTCCCTTCGGCATGTCCTGATGACGCTTCCCAGGCTGCCAAGGATCGTGCTCGGGCACGAATCCTTAAGGATTGCTTCTCTTCCCCCGATTCCTCCTCCCCGCGTCGGGAATGGAAATCTCGGGATTCTCGCCCTTTGAAGAGAAGCTTCAAAGAAGGGGACGCTTCACGTCCCTTTTCTCGTGACGCTCTTCGCTCTTCTCCGGAGGATTTTGACGCCATCCCACCGCAGAAGAGGACCAGGACGTCATCGGACGATGACGCTTTGAGCGCTCCGTTCGCTCCAGAAAGAAGGCTGTTGCTTCCCTGTGAGAAGGAAGAAGGCGTCCCCTCGCCCCTCTTCTTCTCACAGGATCAGCCCTTCTCCTGAGGAGGAATCTTCTCCTACTCGTAAGCTGCTCCTAGGCATGCAGAAGCAATTGGCTTCGTTAATGGCCCAGAAGGAGACTGATGCGTGTCGTCGTCGGAAGGATTCCCGGCTGCCGATCAAGAGGTCCAAACCTTCCCCTTCTCCTTCTCCACGTTCTTCGTCGTCTCATGCTTCGCCGCCCTCTAGAAGTCCTGTTGCTCAGCGCTTTACTGGTCTCGGCAGGGATCGCAATTTCCCGCTTTCTGATGCGCTTCATGCTGCCAGGCTTGACGCCCCTCGTTACGACGATCCTCTTGTTTCTCGCCAGGACGCTTCTCATGCTGCTAAGCATGACGCTTCTCATGCTGCTCGGCAAGACGCCTCCCTTGCTGCTCGACATGACGCCTCCCTTGCTGCTCGTCATGACGCCTCCCTGGCTGCTCGGCAAGACGCCTCCCTTGCAGTTCGGCAAGACGCCTCCCTTGCTGCTCGGCACGACGCCTCCCTTGCTGCGAGGCATGACGCCTCCCTCGCTGCTCGCTCTCACCAGGACGCTCGTCGGATCGATCGTCAAGAAGCTCGTCGGGAATCTCGCCAGGGCGCCACCGTCGGGGACTCTCGTTTAGACTCTTCTGCCCGAGACTTTCGCGACCCCTCTCGGACTTCTTCCAAGCAGAAGTCCCTTTGCATGTTGGTCTGCAAGGACTTCGTCCTCCCGGTTCTTCTCCTGCCCCTTTGGTTGTTCCTGTGGAAGAAGGAGTTTTCTTGCGCTTCGGATCCTGCAGTTGAGGATCAGTCCTCTTCTTCTTCAGCTTCTGCAGACTACCAAGTCTTGACTAGGCTGCTGAAGGACTTGTTTGGGGACAAGTTTCAACCCTCTGCTCCTCGCCCTCCCCCCTCGCAGCTAACCTCGTCTAAATCACAAAAGTCTTCTGGTTTTGTGAAGATGGCTACGTCTCTCTCTATGAAGAGGGCCTTTAACAAGGTTCAGGAGTGGATGGACTCCAGGAAGGCCCAGTGCAAGACTTCTTTCGCCCTGCCTCCATCAAGATTGAGTGGAAAAGCAGGAATTTGGTACGAGACAGGAGAGGAGGTTGGTTGGAGAGTTCCTTCCTCTTCTCAAGGGGATTTTGCCAGCCTTGTGGACGCTCCCAGAAGGTCTCTCCTTTCATCAGCGAAGGTGTCCTGGTCTTTATCTGAGACCGATCACCATCTGAAAGGCCTATTCAGGTCTTTAGAAGTCTTCAACTTTCTGGACTGGTGCCTGGGAGTCCTGGACTTGCAGGCTCGTAGCCCTGACTCCATTAGTCTGGGAGATTTGTTTAGCGTCCTATCCTGTATGGACAAGGCGGTTAGGGATGGCTCCGAAGCACTGGCTGCCCACTTCTGTACAGGGCTTTTAAAGAAGAGAGCCATTTACTGCAACTTCACGGCGAAGTCGGTCTCTCCTACTCAGAAGGCAGAATTGTTGTTCGCTCCGCTTTCTAGCCATCTTTTTCCCCAGCCCTTAGTCAAGGATATGGCTGCCACCTTGCAAGAGAAGGCTACTCAGGACCTCCTGGCCCAGTCTTCTAGACGTCCTGCAGCCCCTTCGACTTCTTCCCTTGGGCAGGCTTCCAAGATTCAGAAGCCCTTTCGTGGAGGACCCTCCTCTAGATCGTCCTTTCGAGGAAGAGGTCCCTCAAGAGGTAGAGCCCCTTCTAAGACCAGGGGCAAGAAATGACTCCGTGGACCTTCAGACACCAGTAGGAGCCAGGCTTCTTTCTTTTGCAAGAGCCTGGAGAGAGAGAGGGACGGACAACTGGTCCCTCCAAGTCATCGAAAAGGGATACAAGATCCCATTCCTCGTATTGCCTCCGTTATGTACGAATCCCATAGATCTGTCGCCATCCTATCAGCAGGAGAAGCAGCAGATTCTCTTCGACCTGCTCGAGCAAATGCTCGAGAAGAGAGCTGTGGAGCAGGTCTCAGATTTACAATCCCCAGGCTTTTACAACAGGCTGTTTCTGGTACCAAGCAGTCAGGGGATGGAGACCAGTTCTGGGCGTCAGCAAGTTGAACCATTTCGTTCTGAAGGAAAAGTTTGTAATGGAGACGTCCCAGTCGGTCATGGGAGCCCTAAGACCAGGCGACTGGATGGTTTCTCTCGATCTCCAGGACGCCTATTTTCACGTCCCTATACATCCTCTATCGAGGAAATACCTGAGATTTGTCCTGCGGGACAGGTATTCCAATTCAGGGCCTCTGCTTCGGGCTCAGCACAGCTCCTATGGTTTTCACGATCTTAATGAGGAATGTTGAGATGGCTTCGCCTTGGAGGAATAAGAGTCTCTCTTTATTTGGACGATTGGCTCATTCGAGCCTCGTCAATGACAAGGTGTCTGGAGGATCTTCACACGACTTTGACCTTGACGAAGTCCCTAGGACTTCTGGTGAATTTCGAAAAGTCCCATCTGACCCCGACTCAGTCCATCGTTTATCTGGGGATTCAGATGGATTCAGTGGCTTTTCGAGCGTTTCCGTCTCAAGAAAGACAACTACAGTGTTTAGACAAAGTTTCAGCCTTCCTGAGGAAAGAAACATGCTCGGTGAGGGAATGGATGAGTCTGCTGGGGACCATTTCATCACTGGAGAAGTTTGTTTCCCTGGGGAGACTGCATCTCAGACCGCTTCAATTCTTCCTTGCAGAGAACTGGCAGGACAAGGAGAATCTGGAAGTTTCTCTGAGTATTTCGCCAAAGGTAAAGAATCACCTTCGGTGGTGGCTCGATCCATCGAAGTTGGCAGAAGGCCTTTCTCTCAAACTTCAGAACCCGACCTAGTGTTGTTTTCCGGCACGCGTCCATCTCGGGGTGGGGAGCAACACTGGGGAGGGAAGAAGTGTCGGGCACCTGGAGAGGGGAACAGGTGTCCTGGCACATAAACCTCAAAGAATTGGGGGCGATTCAGTTGGCCCTTCTTTTCTTCGAGGGACGAGTCACGAACCGAGTTGTCCAGATCAACTCGGACAACACCACGGCCCTTTCATACCTCAAGAAACAGGGAGGAACTCACTCTCGGTCCCTGTTCGCCTTAGCAAAGGACATCCTTCTGTGGGCTCAGGCCCGAAATATTACGATCCTCACGAGGTTTGTTGCAGGCGTAGAGAACGTCCGTGCGGATCTTCTAAGTCGGCAGCGACAACTGCTCCCGACCGAATGGACCCTACACCAAGAGGTGTGTCAAGGACTGTGGAAGCTTTGGGGACGTCCCTTGGTAGATCTCTTCGCAACTTCCAAGACGAAGAGACTTCCTCTTTACTGCTCCCCTGTTCTCGACCCAGGAGCGCTCTCAGTGGACGCTCTTCTTTGGGATTGGTCGGGGATGGACGTGTATGCCTTTCCCCCGTACAAAATCATCGGAGAAGTCATCAGGAAGTTTGCGTCGTCGGAAGGGACGAGGATGACGTTAATCGCCCCGTTTTGGCCTTCGAGGGAATGGTTCACAGAGGTCATGTCCTTCCTAGTGGACTTTCCGAGATCTCTGCCCATGAGAGTCGATCTACTCAGACAACCCCACTTCGAGAGGTACCACAAAAACCTCCCCGCTCTGTGTCTAACTGCATTCAGACTATCGAGAAGCTGGCCAGAGCGAGAGGTTTTTCTAGACCAGTGGCGAAAGCTATTGCCAGAGCGAGAAGACTCTCTTCCAGTAATTTGTACCAATCGAAGTGGACCGTCTTTAGGAGATGGTGTAGAAAGAAGGGCATTTCCTCTACCACGACCTCTGTGAGCCAGATAGCAGACTTCCTCTTGTTTCTGAGGAGTGATGTTAAACTAGCAGTCCCGACTATCAAGGGATATAGAAGTATGCTATCATCTGTTTTTAGGCATAGAAACTTGGATCTGTCTAACAACAAAGACCTTCACGATCTATTCAGATCCTTCGAAACCTCGAAGGTGCCTCAAACTAAGGACTCCTTCTTGGAATTTGGATGTTGTGTTACGGTTCCTGATGTCCAGTTCGTTCGAACCTCTTCGTTCTGCGTCATTGAGGAACATTACCAGAAAGACTATTTTTCTAACCGCTCTAGCAACTGCAAAGAGGGTTAGTGAACTGCAAGCCTTTAGTAGACATATAGGCTTTAAAGGACATAACGCAGTTTGTTCTTTAAGCCCTTCCTTTTTAGCGAAAAATGAGAACCCGTCTAACCCTTGGCCCAAGAGCTTGAAAATCAAGGGTATGGCTGAAATCCTAATTCAAGAGCCAGAGAGAGTCCTTTGCCCTGTTAGGGCTCTCAAAGTCTACTTAGACAAGACGAAGGAAAGTCGAGGCCCCTCAGATAGTTTATGGTGTTCCGTAAAGAGACCGGACTTACCTATGTCGAAGAATGCTCTGGCTTTCTTTCTGAGGATACGATTAAAGAAGCCCATTCATGCTGTCAAGACACTGATTTTAAACTTCTGAAAGTCAATGCTCACGAGGTGAGGGCGGTTGCGACTTCAGTGGCTTTTTCAGAAGAATATGTCACTCAGTAACATTCTGGGTGCCACATTTTGGCGTAGCAACTCTGTGTTCGCCTCACACTACCTGAGAGATGTGAAGACGACATATGAGAACTGCTTCTCGCTAGGACCATACGTTTCAAGATACTTTCCTGGGGGCAGGGGATGACACTCATCCTATCCTATAGAAAATGGTTGGATAGTGTTTTTTATGGTTGTTGGGTCGACTGCCTGTGGCGGACTTCCCACTCTTTAGTTTTAGTTGCGTTATCCTAACTTAGTTAGGCTTGGTCAGGTGGTTGGTTTTTACTTCGTTTGCCCTCATTGTATGGTCAATATGGTCTAGTCACATTGTGGTCACGCCCCCGTTGACAGATCATCTAGAACTCACCAGCTATACAGGTCACACCCTTGCTGGAGACTCTAGTTAAGCAGAAGCGGACTTGGGTGACAGTAATCACGAAGTCAGCTATGCTAACAGGTAAGGAACCAAAGTATCTTTCACCTACATGTAGTGTGTTTTCCAAAATCCTATTCTGTCTGTACCCACCTCCAATGGTGGTATTCAGCTATATATATATCTGACAGGTAAGTCTCATGAACAAAATGATATTTTAATGATAAAATAAAGTTTGTTCATACTTACCTAACAGATATATATATTCATAGTGCCCGCCCACCTCCCTCAGGAGACAGTGGCACTAGAAAATCTGAATAGAAAATGGGAATGGTTCCTGATACCCGCCTCCCAGCGGCGGGAATGGGTACTAACCACCTGATCTCCCACTGCGTGTGTCGAAAGTTTTGAAATTCTGTCGGACTAACAGAGAATACAGCTATATATATATCTGCCAGGTAAGTATGAACAAACTTTATTTTATCATTAAAATATCATTTCTCTTGAGCTGTCTGCCATCGTTACTTTTAGGGTGCTGAAGAAACAACAGCTGTGGTGTTCCTTTGTTTCCAAGGGTGTTACCCAGACCCAGAAGTCTGCATTGCTGTTCTTGCCCTTGGACAAGAATCATCTCTTCCTTCAAAATGCTGTGAAAACGATAGCATTGGACTTACAGAAGAAGATGACTCGAGACTTGCTGACACAGTCATCTAGGCGTCCCAAGGACTCTTCTCCTTTTCAAGCTAGGACCACTCTCCCCTCCAACAACAGCCCTTTCGTGGAGGGAGATCTCAGATGCCATTCAGGTCCCATTCAAATGTCCACTTTTCATCCAGAGCCATCGAGAAGAGCTCTTCCAAACCAGCACATAGGAAGTGAGACAGAAGTCCTTCATGCGCCTGCAGGAGCTAGACTACTAGAATTTTGGGAGAGGTGGCTGATAAGAGGAGTGGAGCCCTGGATTATCAGTGTTTTGGAGGGCTGCGTCATTCCATTCTTGGAAAGAAAGCCCCCCTCCCTCCCCTTAGTCACTTCTCCCATCACATTGACAGCTTGCTCGGTAGGCTCCAAGAGACATTCGGTCCTATTGGAGAAAGTCTCCTCCCTCGTACAGAAAATGGGCATAGAGGAGGTTCAGGACACCAGCTTGGAGGAATTTTACAATCATCTCTTCATGGTACCAAAGGCATCGGGGGCTTGGAGACCAGTCCTCGATGAAAGCGACCTCAGTCACTTTGTCTTGAAGAAAAAGTTCAAGATGGAGAGAGACAAACTACTCAGTCCTTGCATTCATTCACCAGGGTGACTGGATGGTAACCTTAGATATGCAAGATGTTCACTTCCATATCCCCATTCATCCAAGTTCCAGAATGTATCTAAGGTTTGTCTTCCAAGACAAAGTTCACCAGTTTCAGGTTCTTTGCTTTGATCTTTCAACAGTCCCTCAAGTTTCACTCGAGTCCTGGTCCTGTTATCGAAATGGCTCCACTTAGTGGGGATCAACGCCAGTCTTTACTTAGACAACTGGCTTCTCCGATCCCTGTCAAAGGACAAGTGCATGGAGGACACACAAGATTCTTCTTCTGGCCCAGGAGCTGGGCCTTTTTATAAATCTTCAGAAGTCCCAGTTGATCCCTTCTCAAGAAATCCTCTACCTGGGGATGACACTAAACTCTTGGGCTTTTCAGGCTTTTCTGTCCCCCAAGAGGATATCCAACTGTTTTGTTCGGCTCAACAATGGATGAGCCTACTGGGGACTCTGGCAGCCATGGAAATGTTTGTCAGATTGGGCAGATTGCATATGAGAGTACTCCAGTTTTACCTGAAGGCCATCTGGAACAGGAAGACACAGCCAGACAGTCATGTTTTTCCAATCACCCTGGAGATAAAATCGGATCTGCAGTGGTGGCTGTCAAAAGAAAGGCTGTCGGAAGGGAAGTCCCTTCGTCCTCTGAACCCCGAACTAGACTTCTATTCCAACGCCTTGGATATAGGTTGGGGAGCCCTGCTAAACAATCAATAGGTCTTAGGGACATGGACTCCAGAACAACAGGGCAATGTAAGAGAACTGAGGGCAGTTCAGCTTGGCCTTCAGAATTTTATGCACCTTGTCCACAACAAGACAGTCGTGGTGCACACGGACAATACCAAGACCTTAGCTTACATCTGAAAACAAGGCCCCATACCTTCTCTCTCTGTCAGTCCACAAGAGAGTTACTACTGTGGGCAGACCAAAATCAAGTTACTCTTATCAGTCGCTTTATCCATGGAAAGTTGAATGTGTTGGCGGACAAGCACAGCCATTGAAAGCAGGTCCTTCCCACCTCATAGACCCTGGATCCCCTGGTATGTCTAGACATGTGGAAGCTGTGCATGGGGATACTACCTGAATAGGACAGAAAAGATCAGGAGCCCATCTAGTATTCTTTGGTGTTCAGTAAGCAACCCATCCCGTCCTCTGTCAGAGAACACCTTGTCCTTTTTATGAGATTTAATTAGAGAAGCACAATCCCAGATCCAGGAGGGCAATTTACCAAACTTTAAAGTGAGAACGCACGATATCAGAGTGGTGTCTACTTCCTTGGCTTTTAGACGTAACATGTCCTTGACCTCCATTATCCTGTGTACCTACTGGAGTTGCAGGTCCATTTTCGCTTCTCACTACAGGCAGTCCCTGGTTAACTGTGTGCTTGGTTAATGGCGATCCGGTTTTATGGCGCTTGTCTAGCAACAAAAATCGCCAATTTCCACTTATCGGCGGCGATAATTGGGTATTGGCGCCAATGCATACCTAACAGAGGTGCCGATAACCGAAACTCAGCACTTTTCGGCGCCGATAAACCCAAAAATCGCCGAAAAAGTGCCAGAAATTGCCGATTTTCGGTTAGTGGCGATGTTCGGTTATCATCACACCCCCAGAATGGAACCCCCACTTATAACCGAGGACTGCCTATACTTGAAGGAAGCAGAAAGTGTTTAACGATTGCAGTACCCTGGGTCTGTTATCAGTGGCTGGCATGGTATTGGGTGAAGAGTCATAGAAAGCACTCTGTTTCTCCTACTATCTTTTCACCTAGGTTTAGGGTTTTCGAGTTTTGGGGAGCTAGTGGATTGGTTGTGGTTTTTAACAACTTATTTCAGAGTAGCTGACAATGTTGTCTGGTTTTTTAGTGTTGGTACTGCACCCGGGGCAAGGGCACCTTATTGTGTGCTTTGTTAGCCATCAGGTATATCCTCTGCTACAAAGCTCCCACTTAAGTAGAGGCACTCCACAGCTCAACAGCCACACCACTACGGGTTAAGATGAGCACCAACCAGAGGCAGTATTCACCTGCAGTAGCTCTCCTACTAGGTAAGAAAACAACAAGCATTGCTTGCAATGCTGGCAGATTTTTTGTTTCAAATTCATTATCATGCTTTAATGTTTTGGGATAGAGTATGTCCATTTATCCCACCTCCATTCAATTTGAGATTCAGCTTTGTAATTACTTTACTTGGTAGGGTACTTATATGAAAATAGCATTTTCATAATAAAATTAAGTTTTATATATACTTACCAAGTAATTACAGAATCAGAACCTGCACTCCACCCCTCTTATGGACATGAGGGCACAAGCAAATTGGATAATGGCTGCCAAGTTGTTCCTCTTTTCCCCTGTCAGTGGGCAGGGCTGTCACCTACGTGCAAACAAACAAACAAAAGAAGCACTACTGCTAAGTTAAAAAATTTGCCGTACGAGGTAGGTATGTTAGCTATGTAATTACTTGGTAGGTATATATAAAACTTAATTTCATTATGAAAATGTCATACTCATTATGAAAATGTCATACAGGCAGTCCTTGGTTAACGGCAGCAGTTCCATTACTGGCCGAGCGCCGCTAACCGAAAATCGGCGATAATAGCACTAATAACCCATTTAATGGCGCCATTAACTGGATATCGGCACCGTCACTAAGTGGAGATCGGTGCTGCTGCTAAGCGGAGATCGGTGCCGCTGCTAATTGGGGATCAGCTCTGTTAAGCAGAGATCAGCAGCGCCGCTAACTGGAAATTGGCGCCGAAAATCCAGTGAACGGCGTCACTAGACAAGCCCTGTAAAACCTGATCGCTGTTAACCAATGTTGCCGGTAAGTGGGGACTGCCTGTTATTGAGATACATCTCTTAAGTTGAATGTTAAGTGTAAAGTACAGTTTAGTTTAAATTTGGAATAGATGGAATTGCTGTTAGCTGTAATATATCTAGAAAATTTTCAAGTACAGGCTGTAATATGGGTCTTTGTTACTTAAAACACTTTGTTTTACTTATCAGAAAGCCAGGCCCCAAGCATCTTGATAAGTTGAGGTGTTTCCGTACTTGTTTGTGCACTTGTTTTATGTAATTATTAAACATTATCATGAGTCATATTAAGATATTCAGAGTACTGTATATCCATAAAGAAAATCTGAAATGATTTTTTTCTTTTTCATGTCAAGAAAATGGAAGAAAGAGAATCCACTGAAGTTTTTACATTTTCTGGTGACAGTCCTGCAGAAGAAGAAATGGCTGCTGAAAGGCAGTTTGTTTGTGTTGAGTGTGATCAGAGATTTTTGTACCATAACAGTTTGATGAAACACATGAGGAAATTTCATTTAGGGAGCAAACCACATGTGTGTGTTGAATGTGGCAAAACTTTTGGATCACTTAATAACTTGCGACGGCACATGCTCATTCACACTGGCGATAAACCCCATACTTGCCCCCTTTGCCAGCAAAGTTTTGCTCAGGACAGTCACCTCACACGACATCTTAGGAGACATTTTAACGATAAGCCTTTCGAGTGCCCTACTTGTTGTAAAAGTTTTACTGATAGTGGGGTATTAAGAATTCACATGAGGATACATTCGGGAGAAAAACCTTTTGCCTGTACTCTTTGTGGCAAGAAATTTTCACAAAATGGTAATCTTGAAAAGCACATGAAAGTTCATTCCAGTGAAGCTCAGGTGTTTAAGTGCACTTACTGTGAGAAAGAATTTTCTAGTAATAGTCATCTTCACAGTCACTTAAGAGTTCATAATCCCGAGAAAAAGTTTGAGTGTACCTATTGCAACAAAAAGTATTCGAGTTTCAGTGGACATTATAAGCACATGAAAATACATGAACAGGAAGGTAATTATGGTGTTTTGCAAAGACGTGCAATTGTTCCTACAAAAGAAAAGAAATATATTTGTACTGTGTGTGATAAAAAATTTCAGAGTTTTAGTGGACACTATAAACATATGAAAAAACACAATTATAAATCAAATGAGCATGGAGATCCAATTAGGAATAAGGGCCATCCAAATGATGAAAGTGGGAGTTCTGGTAATCACATTCCATTCAGTGAAGAGCAGGAGTACTCCGAAAGTGAGGATGAAGGTTTGTATGATGAGGATGAAAATGAGAGTGACCCTACGGAGTGTAAACAGTATATGAAAGAAATTAAGGAAGTATATATTACACAGGACTTAGAGGATAGGATAGAAGAGAATGTATGTTTGCGTAAGGAAAAAAATCTAACTTGCAAGCAAAATGAGGTTCAACTAAAAAAAGAAGGGACTTTTCACTGCCATGATGATCAAGCAAAGAATTCAGAGGAAGATAGACTACACTCTTTAGTTATAAAAGAAGAAGGAAAAGGTGATAACATAATAGATTAATATTTTATTACAAGATTTTTATCATTACAAGATACAAACATGTTTTATCCTACAGAAATACAAACCATTTTCTTTTATATAGAAATCTTCCCCAGAGCAAGGTGGAATCAGTCGTTGGAACTTGGTGAGAGGGTAATTAACTGGTAATTAAGGGATGTGAGTGGTGAAATACCCTAACTCACTAAGCACCTTTTCTTTAGCTGTTGTTGAGAGGGCATTTTGCAGCCCTCCTGCTGACTGCTGAGTTGGAACTTCTGTTTTGAGTATTATGCTTATTTTGTCGTGGAAAAAGATCATACATAAGAGAAGTGTGAAAGGTGTGAGCAATTGTATGTGGTCCTTCTTGCCCTCCATTTAGTTGGATCCCCACCATTACTGTACTGCTTCTTTTTGGGAGCAGGATCTGCTGCTGTCAGGAAGGTTTTGGTAGAGAACTCTCCCTGCTCCTGCCATGTACACACCTCTTTTTTTGGGGGAGATGTTGGTACAAGTGAGAAGATAAGTGATTGATATGCCTACCCTTACCTGTGGCAATTGCTACTTCGTCAATTGCTACAGTCTGTTGCTGCTACACTCCCTCGGAGCTCAGTGCTTTGAGCTTCCAGTATACTGTATGTCCTTTCTGTTGTAGATATCCGTGTGGTATCAAACACAGCTCTTGCTTCTGCAGAGGAGAGTAAGACACGAGCTAGGGGTGAGGAGAAGAAGTACAAGTTCTTTCCTTCCTTCTCCTCCTCCTCCTACTCCTCCTCATCATCTTTGTCTTCTTCATTTTCTTCCCATAGGAAGAAGAAGAGAAAGAGTCCTAGGAGACCACCGACAAGAAGTCCTGTAGGATTTCAAGTGAGAGACTTTCCCATGTTTGAGGAAGCAGTGGTATTTGTCCACCTCTAGGTGTTTCATTCACTGTAGGCAGGGCTGGTATGGATTTCACTGAATGAGCTTGGTAGCCCGAGTTGACCTATGCTTCCCGGACATAAGGAATGCTCTCCACCCATGCTTCTTCTGAAATATGCATGGTAGAGTCAGTACAGGCAGTCTCCGGTTATCAGCAGAGGTTCTGTTCCGATGGCGTGACAATAAGTGAAAATCAGCGATTTTCGGTGCTTTTTCTGCGAGTTTCGGTTATTGGCACCTCTGTTAGGTATGTATCGGCACCAATACACAATTATCAGCGCTGATAAGCGAAAATCGGTGCATATTGGCGCCGAAAATCGCTGATTTTTGTCGCTAGACAAGAACCAAAAAACCGGATCACCAATAACCGGGGACTGACTGTACTACCCTCTCACTCATTGTGTATTTGGTCCCCAGATCATGCACATACAGACAGGTTCACATTTGACTGTACAGTTATGTTGCACTCTTGTTTACTAGTGATCCATCACAGACCTCGGAGTTGTGCCATATCTACTCTCCTGTGGCCCCTACTCTGGTTTTCACTGAATGTAGGGAGCTTCACAGGACGGTTGACCACAGTTTGGAATTCCTTTCCTAGCATGGGTTATCTGGGGCCTGTGGTATACAGACCAGTACCTGTGGTACTGAACATATGCTGCAGTCCTTTGAGCATGCATACAGAGGGTGCACAGTACCCTCCACACCTCATGCTTCTCCCAAAGCATGTGTGGTGGAATCCTTGCTGTCATCTCACTCTGCATATAAACCATTCTAGATCATGCTCATGGAGACATTGTGTTTGATACCCTTAGTTTTCTAGTTGTCTTCTCAGACAGAATGGCTGCCTGTGACTCATACATCTGTATTTCTTCCAGGGCATGAATGTTAGAGTCAGTGCTACCCTCTCACTCGGTGTATGTCCGGTCTTCAGACTGTGCATGCAGATAGGCCTCACATGCAACAGGCCTTCACTGTCGGTGCTCACAGGTGCAGAGATGCACTGCTTGCACACAGTTGTGTTGCTCCCTGGTCTACTAATGGTTTGCCACAGACTTTTGAGTTGCATTCATATGATAGTGCCATGCTCATTTACCTGTGGCCTCCAGTAGTTTGGGAAGGTTGACCATCTCTTATAAGTCTGCTCCATGAAAGAGTTATCCAGTGCTTTGCATATTTGGCTGGTACCATTGTGTACTGATCACTATGCTGCCATCATGTACTTAGGCATACTAGAACTGTGCTTCTCCTGAAGCTTGCAAGATAGTCACCACTTCCCTCTCACTTGGTATGTGCATGTTGCTGAACACTATGACTTAGAACTCTGATCCATGTATGGGTTATCCATGGGTCTTGGCTTATTCGTCCAGTACTGGTAGTATTGACTGTTGCCCTGCTGCCATGTGATCCTGTGCGTCTCCCAAAGCTCATGGGCAGAGTCGGCACTTCCCTCTAGCTCTTAAGTATTTGAGGTGCCAAACCATGCACTTACAGTCAGGATGTTTGGGCTGGTTATCATTTGTATGGCACCCACAAATATCAGAATGTTTCTTGTGTGAAATGTCAAGTGGTGCCTGATTTGTTCAGAACTCTCACTGTATCCACACACATTCCCAGAGCTGTGTACCTGCAGCAGAGTTCATAGTTTTGTGGTGAGTCACATTCTGTATTTGTGATATTCCCATTTTGTTCAGGTCACTGTGTACTTGCATGTTAGCATACGTGGATGTGCTCATTGCGCCTGGTTTGGTTTCAGCTGATGATACAAAAGTCTTCAGAATATGAACCATGAGTTTGGAGTGGGTACAACTACCTCAAATAATTTTCTGGTGGTTGGCACTGCTAGGTTCAGTTGTACATGACCACATTCAGGGAGAGCTCACCTGGGCAATTGGTGTATCAGCTTGTCTTGGGGAAAATATCAGCCTTGCTTTAGGGAATGAGGGTTTTTCTTCTTACAGAACCCTTCAGTAGACTTGGAACAAAGAGCATTTGTGAGCTTAATTTTCTCTTGACAGTAATCACCCCCTTGTGTTGAACCTATCTTGTTGATGGAGCGTACTTTATGGTTCACTCAGGAGGTGAGGGATTTGTGCCTATTATTGTGGTTTCTACTTGCCTGTGGTGCCTTGGATCAGATTAACAGTTTAAGGGCAGCACTGGCACAACCACAGTGTGTTTCAGACAAAACAAGGGTGGAAAAGCCAGGGGTAGACCCCTTGTCCAAGAAGGAACAGGTTGCTATGCAGTACCAAGCATGCTCAGTGGGACGTGTATCAGCTTTACCTATGGAGGCCTGAACACTGTATCTGAACACCATCGCCAGCCAGAGCCTGGGAAGGATGTTCACCCAAAGTCATACAGGAGTTCTTACAAGAGATCTCCTTACACTTCAGGAAGACAATGAACACATTTACAAATTCCTCCGTGCTTCGGGCTCAAATCTTTGTTTCCCGCAAAGCGGGCAAACTGGTCTAGGATAGATGTTTTGTTGCTCCATGTCAAAGGCACCATGGTCAATGCTGCTGGGCCATTTCCCATGGTAGAAGGTAAAGTAGCGTGCTGGATAGCAGGGAACCCTCTTGCTTGGTGTGTTCTGATCTCCATATGCACATCACAAGTGACAGATATCTTTACACTTTAGTGCTCATGGAAACAAGGATGGTCTGCTTGCTTGTGATGGAAACCAAAGACTCGTCAGTTCTGACAAGGGATAGCAGAGCTTTTGCTTTGTCTCTCTGGGACCTTACTGGTGGTCCAGATGAGGGGCATCTACTGTATGCCTGATGTGAGAGATACAGTAGATGCTACTAAGTAGGACCCAACCTCTTCTGAGTGTTGCACCTCTTGCTTGTACCAGCAAACACAAGAAGTTGGTGCATGGGAACACCTTTTTATTTCTGTTTTGTGATGTATCAGACGAACTTATTTGCTTCCCGTATGTAGAAAATTATGCAGTTTGGGCAAAATTGCACGAAGTTAGAGGGCAGTTGTCTGAAGCATCAGTTCACCCTTGCCTTATTCTGTCTGAGAGATGTAACACACAGGTTACCTTGGACATGTGGTAGCTACTCAACAGGTTGTATAATGACCCAGCTCCTTTCAGACAGAACATCTTACCTAAGGTATTCAAAGGGTGTAAGTCTGGGGTTGGTAGAGTGACTGGCCTCTCTACTAAGTAGGACCCAACCTCTTCTGAGTGTTGCACCTCTTGCTTGTACCAGCAAACACAAGAAGTTGGTGCATGGGAACACCTTTTTATTTCTGTTTTGTGATGTATCAGACGAACTTATTTGCTTCCCGTATGTAGAAAATTATGCAGTTTGGGCAAAATTGCACAGTTAGAGGGCAGTTGTCTGAAGCATCAGTTCACCTTGCCTTATTCTGTCTGAGAGATGTAACACACAGGTTACCTTGGACATGTGGTAGCTACTCAACAGGTTGTATAATGACCCAGCTCCTTTCAGACAGAACATCTTACCTAAGGTATTCAAAGGGTGTAAGTCTGGGGTTGGTAGAGTGACTGGCCTCTCTGCCTTTTTTCTTCCTTCCTCTGTGGGTTAGTAGCCCAGACAGAGTACATTTTACTTTGCATGCATGCAAATGGCTACTCAGTCAGGCTACCAGTCTCAGAGCTTGAGTGAATAAGATGTGACTCCCTTTGCCCTTCCTTTTAATAAGGATTGGGCTGTTAGAACTATTTTGAACCTATCATTGGCATCAGACAGATAAAGCTGCCATCCTACTTGTGTAACCCTTATAAGAGTTGCACTTAGGTCTTTGAGGATTTCCTTACTTGAATGAGAATCTAGAAGCTTGCATAGGTTCAGGGCCCATTATATGTCATCCATGTGTCAAACCAAATAGGTGGTTACAGGGGTAGTCCCATTTTCATTATCTCGACCAGGAACACGAAATTGCTGGGTTGGTTTCCAACCAGCAGTCATTTGAGAAAGATGACCTCCCACTTATGGAGTAAGTCTCGTACACAATGGGCAATTGTTTGTATTTCTCAAGGAACAAATAACATTTGTTCCTACACAAATACAAACCTGAAGTTCCTTACATATGATTTAGCTTGCGATGCAAGCTGGAATGGCCATTCAAACTTATTAACAAGGTAGTCAACTACCGACAAGCGGGGGAAACCCCACCCACCTGTCAGTCTGCACTCCATTTTGCTTCTGGCTGCCGTCAAGTCTAAACATCTCTCATGACTCTCTGCCTGACTTTTGCTCTTCACACTTTTATTGATTAAACTTGAGTATTCCTTTTCCCTTTTTGGGTTGTTGACTATGTGTGTGTCTTGTATATCAAACCCATCAGTCAAATAATCCTCCTTGCAAGGAATTAAATCATGTTTTTCTTGCCGCTAAGAATATACTGTTTTCATCAGATATGTAACAGCATCTGGTAGTTACATAACAGCTGTGTCAGTCTTCTATATACTTGCTAATATATTTACCTTTCAGGTACGGTAGATTTAGCTACTTGGAGGTTCTGTGACAGTAGGGTTGCCTTAATTAAGGTAATCCTACTGTCACAGCCCTCCTTTGCATTCATGGGAAATAGATAGCCTTATTCCTTTGATTTCTGTGGCTTAGTCTTTGTGATATTTGACTGCTGCAGATGAGATGAGTTTTGACAGAGGTTGAGGGAGACAGAGATGTTCTCCTTCTCTTCATCATCTTCATCTATGTCGTTTTTTTGAACCACACCTTTGCCCAGACTTAGCAGCAAGTGAGAGTTTGAAGGGAAAGTTTGCCCCACTTAAGAAGGCTTATTAAGTTTCTTTCTGTGTACCTTTCAATTCAGGGTGGGTTGGGGAGATGGTGATTGATTTCCTGGGCAGTGCTGGCACTGAGTGCCATTCCCTTAGACTCGAGGTTTTCTTCTTCTCATCACGGTAAGCTTTCAAACCACTGAGAGAGCTTAGGCTCTAGCTTAGTTGCCTTGGTCATAACTTACTAGTGGACTTATGAACCATTGACTTTCACCTGTATCTGTACAGGCAAACCACTCAGGACCAATCCAGTGCAGTGACTCTACATGTGCCCTTGACTCATTGAAAGGGCTTTATCGCAGTCAGTTACAACCGATACCACAAGTAAACTTGAGTCTCTCTTTCTCTCTCGTAGTGTAACAGCCAAAGCAATGGATTATCCAAAGGAGAATACTATTTTCAAAATGCTGTTGTCTGGGGTTAGCCTTTGCTAACAACCCAGCCCACCAGGCAACTTTTTTTGAGCCGTTGTTGCATGTCGGGGGATGAGATTCAGTGGCATCTTGAGTCCCTGTGCAAAATTTTGACACTAAGTCAGTCCTGGCATTGAGGATCAATCTGGTTCTGTGGTCTACTTTAATCTTTTTAGGGTGAAGTAGAGGCTGTAGCAAGATTGGTGCAATTGACTAATGGCAACTGTTTCTGCCAGGCGGTGTCTGGTAGAATCTTGGTCCTATAGGGAACGGCAGTTGAACTTTCATGTTCAGGTGACCTTCTCCTCTTTGGGACAGTAGAGGTTCAACTTCGTTTTCCCATGAAATTTCCCAGACTTCTCCAGTTGGGGGTTTTGTCTCACTTTAATCACTCATCCGTTGTCGGAAAAGTGATGGGGGAAGAAGAGAAGAGGGAATGCAAAGGCGGCATTCTTTTCCTGTAGCTGCTATTCATAAGAGAGTGTTGGTCTCTTTTGAGTCCCCGTCAACCCTTACATTTTTCCTGTCCGTTTTCCTTCCCTTATGTGCAGCTGGCAATGGGACCTAAGCCTTAGTGGCGGTATGTGGTGCTAAAGATTGGCACTAGAAGTTGGTGGGGTCTTTAGTTCCATGTAGAGCCGGGTTCTGAGAAGAACCTCACCTCCTCTGACAACGTAGTCTCATGAGTTTGTGTCTTCAGTTGACTGAAACTATGACAGGACAGCAAGAACTGTATATTGGAATGCCAGCCAGTTTCCCCTGGGATGCTTTCGTGGTCAAATGCATCCAGTGAGGGGTAGGAGGCACTTCTGGGCATTGCTCAGGGTGGTGAGTCTCTCTTTAGACCTGAAAATTACATCCTTTTGAGACCAGTTCTACAGTTGAAGACAGGTCACAGGGACATTGGTCCTTAATCCCCTGTAGGGCGGAGAAGTTGCCTGAAGAGTCCAGGCTTTGAGCTTACACCTAGCTACCATTTGGCACAACTGGTAGCTCTGGGGCTTGTTCTTCTCCATGCTTACTTTGGTTTAAGCTTAGAGAAAAGGTTCTTTCCTGGAAGCCAACTTTGAACCTTATAATAATAATGATTATGTCTTTATGGTCATTTCAGCTTTTTAGCATGTCAGCAGCAGGTTGCTTTCTCCTGTGCCCCTGGAAAATCTTGGACTCCCCATGTGCCAATGCAAAGTAATTTCCGGACTTGCTAGCTCTGTGGTTCGAGGTCCTAAGTGGTATTCCTCTCTTGTTAACCTTAGATTCAGCTGCTCATGTCTTATATCATCAGGTGTTGAAAGCTCTGGCACTTCATGCCTGTATGTTTTCCAGCCTCTCTTCTGGTGAGAGGGTTCTTTCCTTGCTCACCATTGGAGTTCTCAGATACTTCCATTCCTTGAGCAGCTGTCTACAAGACTAGAATCATCTTCAATTATTGACGTGGAGACGAGGTATCTGGTCAGCGCTTTTTTCAGCAGTTAGTGGTGTTTTGTTCACGTACCTTTGTTGTAAAGCTTCTTTCTCTCCTGGGTTTTTGGAAAAGCTTGGTCAACCTTCAACCAGGGTTTGCTACTAGGAGTAGATCTTTCCTTTTCGAGGGATATCATTTGTACTCATGAGAAGCTATAACAGTCTCTCTCTCTCTCTCTCTCTCTCTCTCAGGATTTAGATCCCGGAGGATTATGACTCCCTCCTGTAGCAGATTTTAAAAGTAATTTGTATTTTTACTAGGTGTCCAGACCAGTGTCTTTTACATACTTTAAACCCACCACAACCATCCTGTTTAGCTGAAGGGAAAGTGAGTGGTGGTGGAAGGTGAGTGAGGGGTATTCCCCTAGTCTCTGCTCATCTCCATCACTTAACTACTTTGTTACCAGGTTTAATGACCAATCCAGTTCTTGCAAAAGCAATGACTGATCCAGCTCATGCAAAGGAATACTCCTATTTAAAAGACTCTGGCTAGTATATCTATGAAAATTACAAATTACTTTAAAATTTGTTATTTTTCATAGGTATAGTTTATTGTGATTCCATCTCGAACAACCTTGCATATTCCATGTTTGCCTAAGGAAAATGTAATAGGTTACCAGTTACCAGCAGGTGAATGGGCCACTCACTTGTTACCAAGCTGCAATTGCCATTTCCAGCTTGCACTGGGAATACTATATAAAAGTTGATGTTTTATATATCTAGGAAAAATGCAGTTTATCTCAGGTGTTTTCATAGTGATTTGATATGTAATGATATGGTAGTGGTACCAAAGATTCTTTGCAGTTTCCCTTGAGTCCCCATTGGTATATATTTTGGCCTGTTGACCCTGTTTTCTTTGGTCTCTTAAAATAATTTAAACTCTCTAGCCTCATCCCAGATCTCTCTCTCTCTCACCAAAATTGAAGAACAAATCTTGAAGTCCTGCACTATGAGATCCTAGAAATTTGACGACCTGATAAATCAAAGTCCATGTGTGTATATATACAAGTATATACACAAAATTTGTTTTCTGTGTAACAAAGATATTCTAGGCAAGTAGACTCCTCGTTTTAACTCCCTGTTGTCCAGTTCTGGCCTCTCACCACTGACCCCTATAGAAGGTCCAAAATGAATGTAACATAATTTGGTTGTAGCTCTGGACAATATGTAAAATTCCAGAGGTTAGGATTTGCCATTGTGCCATTGCAACCCTCTTGTGTATTATTGTCATTTATGAAGGAAGGGTGCACTAGTTTAATAATGATATCCTCATATAGAGCAGCAGTCCTCTAGAATGTGAACTGCAAATGTTTTAATTGTACAGCATTAAACAAAAGCATTCATGAAAGATTTTAGGTATCACAATATTTGGACAGACTTAAAAGATTTTAGATATTACTTTAAGTGTAAAAATGTGGGATGATACATTTGTTAATTCATCCCACATGTACAATGTAAATAATTTGATATTTATCAGATTTTTTCTGTATATTTTATTGGTTTTTATCTTTATACAACTTTTAGATTTTCACAAACTTACCTCATTGTAAATGGTTACCATTTTTAAAATCATGTTTTGTTTTTATACACCCCATTAAGATTAATTTCAGTATTGAAGACTGTCATTCCATTTTAATTATGGTATGTTCATTGCTGTGGACATTAAAGTTTCAGCACTGGACCATTGTTGTTTCATTCAGCAGAAGAAACATCACCACACAAGATGTATAAGCAACAGGAGATGGTTTGTTGCCTTCTGATTGTCATTGATTTGGTTTTTTTTTTTCAAAATGAATTTGATATCAATAACACAAATAGACATTGTTTTACATTTCAAATGGTTAATTAGGTGACTTACACTTTTGACTTCATTCATTTTGCTGAAGTTCCAAAAAATTCCATGTAACTAATCACCACCACAGAACATGATATCATGCAAGCTTATAAGTAAATGTATTGACAGCATTGTAATGCCTGAATTATGATTCAGCTAAGAATTTCACAATTTACTCATTTATGTTATACAAGACCTGGTAAATAAATGTTTACGCAACTGATTTTTATGATTTTTATTTTTCCAGGTAAACATTGTGGACATGTAATAGACCATCTCTTTTCACCTCTAATTGCTTCATTACCTCCTTATTTATTTATTTCTAAGATTACTGAGACAACTGAGTCACACCTAAGGCCTCTCAGGGCTGGCCGAAAACATTTGATCTTAAATGATAACTAAAAATTGGTGCAAAGTAAAATTCAAGAAATAGGATAGCTAGAGTGGAAGATTTGATTTGGGATTTTATGAAATGTAGGCTGTTAAGCCAAATACCTGTACACTTATGCACATTCAATGCTTAAGACAGTGAAAAGAGGGAGTTGGTATGGTTGGATAGCAGGATAAAGAGATCCAGAAAATAAAACATGAAGTACAAGTATCTAAAGTTAGGACTCTGTGGAACTGGTGCCTACCACAATAAAATTATGGGTCAATTAAGTATGCCCAACTCTAAGGTAGGTCAGATTAACCTCAAACTTTCTGTTAGGCTTAGAGCCAGATCTGAAACCAGTCTCTTCTCAAATGTTTGCATATTTTCTATTGGTGGATGATATGGATGATCTGTTGCCATTTATCAAGCACATAAGTTTTAATAACTTCGTAATACAGGGTGCTGCCTGTCCGATCAAATATTTGTATCTTGTGGCATGTTTAACCTTCTTGATAGCTAATTCAATTCCTGGTTCAGTATTGCTGTATGAGCAGGAATCTATTAAAACAGAATGGGTTTATGCCTAAGAAAGAGGTTAAAGAGCACTCCTGAGCTTTTTGGATTGATGGGTGAGAAGGGCTAAGTTCTTCAGTGCTCCAGGGCACATACTGAATCACTGTAAATAAGAGGGGATTTAAATTTTTTCTTGGCCACAAGTTCCAAACCAAAGATTGCTATCACTTCAGCTGTTAAAAAATGGAGAAAGTCTGGTAGTTGATCAACATATGACTCCCCTTCCCATGGTGCCATGCAATCTACTCCATGTTGTGATTTTGATTAATCATTGTAAGCTTTCTTTTAATTTTTATGAATATCCTCATGTTTTAAAAAATTACTTTTTATTTTTCTGATTGGTTGCCTCTGGATTCTGGAATAAACCCTGAAGGGATAAATGGATATTTAGTTTCAAAGATCTTCTGAGTTTTAATGTTGTTATTGTTTAGCTCTTTGAGAAGCCTGATTTGGGAAGGTTTAGAAGATTTTGTTAAAAACTGTCTTGAATCACGCACTTTCAGGTGCACCACAGACCTAAGAATGAATTAGCTTTAAGTTTTTTTTATTGTCTTCCAAACTATTTTGGATGGTACAGTATTTTTTTACTTATGCCATTTATGAAATAAAGCTATGATTCTCTATGATTTTTTTTGAAAAATCTGTTTTGTTTGGCCATAGCTTGTTTATATATCAGTTTTAATTGTGCAGAAATACTGTTTTTAAATTTTTATAGCATTTTCTTGTGACTTCTCATAATGCCAAAAGATTTGTTCCACTAGGGAACTGCAGGTCAAGAAGGTTGCCTGTTGTTTTTGGAAAAGAGGCATTTGTACTATCTATGGTGGTTTTTATGAAGAAATTTACACGCCTATATATGGATGCTAAAAGTCTATAGATCTCTCAGTACAGGCTCTTTCACTCAGTTTTTCCAGTCTGCTTCATTTACCTACCATTTAGGATAGGATTCTATAGAAGCATTTTCCATGGGGTTTATGTGAACTGGGAAATGGTTAGTCCCATTAAGATATTTCTTTACTAACCAGTCATAATTAATATAATTTTCATATAAGCAAATAATTAAGTCAATAGCTGAGTAGATATTTGTATATTTATTATGAAAGGTCATTGTCCAATTCTTTATTCTTTAGCATCCACTGATTGTCCTCCCCATAAGGAATAAGTAGGGAGTAGTAAGCATCTATCAAGTTCCGAATGTCAGTATAAGCGAAGTCCAAGTCAGGAGGAAGGTATATGGAATATATTGTTATGTATTTGTCCAAAATGAAGATTAATATTAAGAGGTAGAGTGCTGTAATGACTTAGTGATCATTGTCACTCCCCCCTCCCCCTTCTTGCTTTACAGTTGGTAGTGGAGTTATATATCATACTTTAATCCAGGATTACATTCCATATGACCTAGTTTGGTTTCTTGGAGACGTAATACTTGGGTAATGGTTATGAATCAAGAATTTTAACTGCTCATTACAAGCTCTCAGAGCTTTTCAGTTTCACTGGGGCATTGAATTGAAAATTATTTACTTTTGGAAGACCACTTGGATGATGCCTTCTCCTTTGATGTTTTTATTTATCTAAGCTATCTGAGAGACTGTGCTTAGATTGACTGGGTTTCAGGGTTTGTTTATGTTGAAATTGTGTAGTGGACCCTCCTCAATCTTATGTTTTTGAAATGAACCTTATCTCTCCATTATGTAGCTTTTACTTCTGTGCCAGCAGTAGTCTGACAGATTGAAACAAAAAGAAAATATAAGTGCAGGCAGTCCCCGCTTACCGGCGGCATCGGTTAATGGCGCTTGGCTAGCGATGTTAACCAGATTTTCGGTGCCGGTAAAGTGGTTTATTGGCGTTAGTAAGTGGTTTATTGGCGTTGGTAAGCAGTTTATCAGTGTTGGTGAGTAGTTTATCAGTGCCATTAAATGGTTTATTGGAGCTTATGCCGTCATAAACGCCATTTATTACCATAATTATTGTGATGTTCCGGTTAACGACGATTTTTGGTTATTGTTGCTCGGCCGGGAACAGAGCCCTGCCGTTAACTGGGGACTGCCTACTTAATTTAAGATTAAGATTTACTGTATTTTTTAAATACTTACCTGTCCATTATATAGCTTTTACTTCCATGCCAGTGGTAGTTTGACAGATTGAAACAAAAAACAAGAACTCTTGGTTTTCTAGGAATATCTATCTTCTATCCATCTACTTCCCCCACCCCCACCTGGGACTGATAGGTACAAACACTCGTAGCCAGTCAGTCTACTTCTGTCGCTGGTCCGGTAGGAGGTTGACAGATTATTAATGTAATTGGTTTTCTGTTAGTCTGTTTGTGGATGTTCTTATATTTTAGTTTTGAATATTCGTTCAGTGAGAACCTGTAAAGTAAGAGAGCTGCAGTAGGCATTATTCCAGTTTTATTGACCCTCATGATCTGTTTTTTGCTGAGGGGAGGGTTATGACTGGATAACTATGTAAAACATAGTTTCATATAAGAGGTTTTCAGTCCTTATAGGAGTTGTTTAGTAAAGCAGAGGTCTTCTCATCAAGGTCAAATAATTTTGGAGAGGATTTTTGACCTGGTAAGAATCAGGCTTGGGTTCTTTCCCATTACCTGAACATGGTTATGAACCCTTACATCTCTCATTTTATGACTGGAAGAGAGATACCTATCAATTCTATAGGATCCAAGGAGTACAGGATGTTTGCAGTAGTTCCTTGGTGACTGTAGGAGGATTGATTTTGGGTTCTATTGCCTCTGCAGTATATTGCCCTAGAACTCATTCTTATAGAAAGTTCTTCTAAAACTTCCACATGTTCAAGTTGTCTAAGCTTCCACATGATCCCGATAATCACGTTGACACCAAAACCATCTTGTGCTAAAGTGAGGTTTGTCTGGTGTGGACTGAGGCTCTACCCTTAAGTTTGCTAGAGGTTCAGCTACTAATGTTTCCAGAGGCAGTGGTTAGTTTCTCTCTTCCGGAGTTGGGCTGGAGTTATTTCCTTAACATGTACCTTTATAGGAACTTCATTAAGTTCCAAGTTACTCTAAATGCTGGCAGTTCCAGCTATTAGAGATTTTAGTTCTTTGTCTTCCTACATGTTAGGTAATGGCCAACTAGCTATTGCTTAAACTTAGACCCCAGGAGGTCTTAAGGTCGGGTGTAATTGTGCCTGGTACAACATAACTATTTTAAGGCAATTCCCTTCTCAGGGTCATTAAATGCAGACTGGACCTTATTTAAATGTAATGAGTTTGACACTTTCTGCTATATAAGCAATTAGAGTGTACTCAAATAGATTAAGCCTATTAGAGACGATATTGATCATTTTATGTATAAGGAGGAGTGAACACTAGTATGTCTAAATTAATGCACTGCCCTCTTTTCCTTATTTGGTCAAATTAACACGTAATCTCATCCTAAGTTATTACCTTACTGGAGGTAAGTATTCATTATGAAAGTTTTAGCAGATAAACTCAGTCACTGAGATAAGCACTGTAATAGCAATGGAAGGGGGCTCAATATCCAGAGGTTGGCTGCAGATAGTGTGCTGTGAGGATCCCCTGTTATTGACCTGTTTGAGACAAAGTGGAGTCTTTTTTTTGGGGGGGGGCAATTTTTTGTTCAATAGTGCAAGATCCTCTAGCTTGGGCAGGGACACCAAGCTGTTCCCTAGTTAGGTCTAGACTGTAATGCCTTTCCTACTTTTGCTATGTTTCCTTGACTGTTCCATATCTTCCAAATGTCTGGGATATTGGACCATAATCTGTTTGAATTAGGAGTCTGATAACGTAAAATATATAGTTTCTTTGCACTGTAGTCTATTTCATTCCATCTGTCCACTCATTAATGTAGGTTTTAGGTAGATGTGGCAATACTCATAGCCAGCTCGTGATTGGCTGAAATCGATGTTTCTGATATCCTAGTCTTACTGTGATAAAGATGCAAACTATTCAGTAATTCATCTGAATGCTTACAGCATATATACAAAGGAACCTCACAAATTCTAATATAGATCATAAATGTGCCAATTTATGTCGATGATATAAAAATACATGCACACGCAAGATGAACTCCTATCAAGTGGTCTACACAGATCAAACACAAATGAACGATTGGCTTTCAATAATTGTTTTATCTCGTTGGTGAATAAAAAAGTCATCTGGCAATATGAGTGCAAATAAAAGGTACTTTAATAATTTCTTGCATATAAATTACTTGAGTAGAGTGACATTCAAGACAGCATGCAATATCTTTGTCTATGAGGCTGTCTTGGGTAGGTGAAAAGAACAGCTACTGCAACATTGGCTGGAAGGCAGAAAAGTTTAGTTAATGCTTGGCAATGGCATTGCAGTTTTCAGAATACTTTGCATATTTATACAGTATAATTGTTTCTTGAGCGTACAAGTCATTATAATACCTCAGTGACTGGGCAATTTCAGGAGTATTTTGCCAAATAACTTATCGAGCAAAAATGTTAAAAATCTCATTGAGTTCCCATCATCCTTGGTGTGATGGTAATACATACTGCGTAACAGGTTAGCCTAGACTTATTTTTTTTTTAAGGCATTGGAACAATACTTAGATAGAAAGAGTGAATGAAGGTTACAATAAGAAAGTAATTTTGACTGATATGAAATGAAATGTGCCTAAAAGAAGGCTAGTAAAATCAAATATCTGGTGAGTCAATAGTATAAGCCTACCTTTCACTTACTAATGTTTCGTGTATTAGTAGTCAACATCATTAAAGGTTATTTTTCTAGTTTACGTACATGGATATAACTTTGGTATCATAATGAAGTTATCTTTATATTCATTCAATGAAAATATACATAGAATAAAGTTTGAATGGTAAGGGAATCTTGAGATCTGAACAGCTTGTTGGCATATGCCTATGCGTAGCCTGGGCTATATGAGAGATAAAGCATAATTATTGAAAGCCCACCGTTTGACTTTGCTGGCTCAGGAGGAACACTGTAGGGGGGAAGAGTTAGAAGAAGAAGCCTTCAACCTGTCTGGGTCATCAGTGAGAGATCCACATTCTGATTATGAGTAGTCTGTCACAACTGGATTAGAACATGTTAAAGAAAGAAAATGTAGGACAGTAGGGATTATTTGCATAAACTTATCACTGCAAAACAAAATAGAAAGGAAAAAACTTGCATGGTAGAATACTGCAGTAACATGATGCAGTATTCAGACTATGAAGGAAGAAGTTCCTGTAGGCTCAAAAAATTTATGAAATATGATCATATACTGTGCATGTAAAGAGCCTTGGTAGTGAGTAGAAGCTTTTACACCTGATTTATACGACTTAGTTTTGTTCCATAAAGTATAGAGCCAGCATATGACTCTTTACTTATGCCAGAAAAGTTCATGAGGAATCAGCATACAAGAGTTGTCCTAACTGTAAATATTTATTGCTGACTTGAGCCTTTTGAGACCTTACTGGTGGCACCTATGTTAACAGATGTACTCCACCAACTTGGCATGCCAGAACTTCCCTAATGTGGAAACTGAGAAAGTTAGAAGTTTTAGAAAAAAACAGGTAAGAGATGACTAGCGATAGGTGGGTCCACTTAGAGGTAAGATGGATGATTACAACTACTGTATTACCTAACCTATGCTGAAGGTCCAAAAAGAGTGCCAAGGTTGTCAACAAAGGTTGAAAAATGGGGAAATACTCTTCAGTTTCACTATGAACTGATTGTTTGAGCGGTTGGGCATTAAGATGGGAGAAAGTTAAAATATGGAGGATGTTGAAAAAGATAATGAGAATAAGAAAAAGGATACAGAGGGGCATTTTAAGCTGAACGGGAAGAAAAGATTTTCCCCTAGCTTGAGAGCCCTGTTGCCTGTCACTCTCTACCATCATGTCATCCTTATTTATTTTCATGTTTTTTTTTTTTTTTGTAAACCAGTTACTAGTTTGTAAAATCAAGCCCTTGAGGAGTCCTGACAGAGAGTGCTTCTGCGGCACTAGGACTACCAGTTTCCTTATTGATTGGCTGCCTCAAACACTTTTCATGTCTGTTAAAGGATGTCCATGCATCCCATTTACGTATTACCAGTTTCCTATAAATTCTGATTTTATTTACTTTGAAATATCCCAAATGTTTGGGATAATTTGACATGTTTGAATTACGAGCCTAATCAAATATAAAATGTTAAATTTTTTAATCTAGTAATTTTCACCATGGCATTTTTAAGCCCAGTAACGGATATTTCAGTTTTGCTTTTTTAACCATCAAATACAGGGTAATAAGGGTTATCTGTTGAAGTGCCAGAGCTCACTAAAATTGACTCCGTATGAAATATTGAAAGGGAAGAGTTGGGAGCAGGAGCCTTCAGTCTTTGGGTTGTCCATGAGAGAGCCACAATTTGATTGTAAGTTTTCTGACATAACTAGCTTAAGGATGTTGAAGAAAGAAAACTTTGGACAGCAAGGACTAGTTTCAGGAAAGTTGTCGCCATAAACAAAATAGAAAAGCAGCAAACCAACAGAGAAGATACTGCAACAGTCCGATGCAGTACTGTACTCAGACAATGCAAGAGGTAGTACCTGTAGGCTCTGAAAATTACTAGAATATTAGTAGAAGCTTTCACAACTCAATATTTCGCACTTTTTAGTTTTGTTCCATATAATATGGAGCCAGCATAGCTACTCTCACAATATACCAGAAAAGTACAAGAGGAATCAACATACAAGAATTGGCCCTTCAGTCCATGTTCATTGACTGTCAAAGCCTTTTGAGCCAACCTTAGTGGCACCTATTTACAGATGAGGTCCACCAACTTGTCTGGCAACACTAGTAATAGTAAAAAACAAGGACAACTCCAGCATACCAGAACTTCCTAAACGAGGGTAAGATAAAGATGGAAGGTGTAGAATATGGTAAGAATAAAGACGATAGGGATAGATGGGGCCACTAACAAGTAGGATGGGAAATCGATTACCTAACCGAAAGGACCAGTCCTAAAAGAGTGCTAAGGTAGTCTAAAAAGCACCAAAACTGGGGGAATACCCTGCAGTTTCACCGTGAGTTGAGTTGACAGCTGGTATGTAGAAGACATGCAAGGCGGGACAGGAATTCTGTGGTATCGGACTTTGAGGCCTTCAGAGGTTGCATAGATTGGGTCAGTCTGTTTCTCTTTTAGACTTGACATGCCAAAATGTCTGAAGGGGGGCTGTCATATGCTTCTTCTCCTTCTCTCTCTCTCTCTCTCTCTCTGTCCTTTGTTCTCAGTCCTCATTTCTGTTTTTCTCTCTCTGTCCTTATACGTACTGTATATGGAGATTCTTGCAATTTGTGCATTCTGACCTATTTATCTAAAAATGCTCATCCACCCATGCCAAACTGGAAACTCCTTCTATTTTTTTGATGAAATCATGCATCATTAGGTGTCGAATTTTCCAATGTTTTCCATCAGAGATCACCTGGGCTATGAAGGGATGACATACCATTCCTTTTTTTGGAAGTGTTGAATACACATTTGTTCCTAAACAAATTCAAACCCAAAGTTCTTTACATATTTGCAAACTGGAATGACCATTTAACTTTCAAATAAGGTCATTAACTGTCTACTGGTAGGGAGAAGCCCCAGCCACTTGTAGGTATGTATTCCAATTTGCTTCCAGCCACTGTCATATTTTGTACGCCTGTGTAAACTCTCTGCCTGACTTGCTGTTTGCTTTCCTATGCTGTTTGAGTATTCTTCTTTGCTTTGCATGACTGTTTTTTCTTTTTTCTAATAAACAAAGACAATGAGTCAAACCCCTCAATCATTTCAGCCTTCTACCTCAACAAGAAAACCTCAGATATTCAGGTGCTGCCCAGGGAAGGACAGGCCTTGCAATAGGTTCCTCTCCTCCGTAGAGGTAGATCTTCACACCTTCTGCACCTCCTGCAGGAGTCATAAGTGTAATCAGAATAGTTCATGTTCATAGAGCATGTCTGGCTGCCTGGACAGTGAATGTGTGCCAGGAAGAAGAGAGAGAAGGTCTCCCCTGTCATTGGATTGTAATACTCTGCTGGTGGCACTGAAGGCCTTCTTTGGTACTTTTCTTCCACTTGCCAAACTCCCTTATGCTGTTCTACTCGTGAGGGAGCAGTTTGCCCCTCATCAACTCTTACTGAACATTGGGCAGAGAGGCTTCATGGGGGCGAGGATGCCCAGTCCGGCATCTCACCTGAGGCCACCTTTTATTCTGAGGGAGAGTTTGACTGTGGAGGATGTTCACTCGCAGGATGAAAGGAAGAGTCTCACACCAACCCAACTTCTTTCCAGGTGCAGTGGAGGGCAAGCAGCTCAGGAAGTTGTGGCCCTCCCTGGGCATCTCAGGTGAGTCCAGTGTTTCTTCCCACCTTGACCATCTAAAGGCAAGTAAGGCGTCACCTGTCATTGCTTCTACCGTGATTGTTACGACTTCGATGGTCATGGTCTCCACTGGCTCCTGGATTGCCCCCACTTACTCAGTATCTCCCCACATCCCATCAGTGATGCGCCCTACTCCATATGCCCTCTTTAGTGCTGACCTTGGCTGAACTCGAGGAGAAGAAGAAGAAGTTGAGGAATAGGAGAAGGAAGTTGTTATCTTCATTGTCAAGTGCTGTTGCCTCCTCCCCTTCTCTGTCCCAAGATAGAAGTGCAGTAGAGGAAGAAGGAGGCTGCTACGGCTTTGGGTCTCCAGTGTACCGGTACTGGCCTGTGCGTTTTCCTACTTGGATCGGCAAGGGTCCCTGGTTGGGTTCCCAGTGAGAAAAGGTGAAACGTGGGCAAGCTGGTGTTCTTTCACCTCCCTCTCTTCAAAGAGAGTGGCTCAGGGGTCCCAGGAAAGTGACTCAGCCCACCTGCCCTGGTCACTCAGACCTAGCAGGAAGAGGTTCCCTATCCAGTCTTCCCTTCCTGTAGAAGCTCCAGTTTCTTGGAAGACTGGGGCATGCTTGTGGGACAGCCCCCACCCACATTCGTGTGAGTGGGACTGCTTTCCCTGATCCATGTGGACGTTGTCATCTTGGGTTGATGACTGCCCATGGTCCTGATCCCATCCCATCCCGACTACTGAGGTTTATGTTCCTGGTGCAGTCCTCTTACCAGACTGGTTGTAGTCCCTAGGGGTCGAAGATCACCAGGGGCTCTGGTAAGTGTCCCTAATCTGTAGAGAGAAAACAACTCACAAAGACCAGGAACTGGAGGGACCCGAGGGTCCTGTGCCCCAGAACTTGGACACAGCTTTGGATGAAGGGCAACACCAGACTGGATATCTATACAACATATGCTTATTAAAACGAAAATTTTGTTTTCATTATTACCCTTCCTTAGCCAAAATAGTCACTACACATGACATTGACCTTGTATCAGGAATTTCCCTTCACCATCCAGTGTAACACTTGGACAGTTGGCTAGTCAGTCTTGCTTCCCTCACTCTCTGGAATAGGTCCTTTAGTCCTTGATGTTATCTTCCCATGACTGTATATTATTATTATTAAAGTAGTTTAATCAGACCACTGAGCTGACTTTCAGCTCTCATAGAATGGTGGTCAGTGTTCAGTCTCAAGATCTCCCATCAGTTTATTGTCAGACAGTCAGAATTGGTTATGGCATTAAGTTGATGATAATCCACACACGACCTGTTTGATCCATCCTTCTTCTTCACTCTAGCTACTTAAAAACAATATACAGATGATTCCCATTTCAGTCAACTCAACTATCCCCTTGATCAGTTTCCCAGTAGCGTATGGTAAAAGATACACCTTTGTTCTAACTGAATGTTCTTTTGTCACTTGGATGCAGTGTTCTCCCAATAAAGTCCTTCCTGGATTACTGCTGAAGATATCTTGGTATTCCTCCAGCAACTGCAATGCCATCTCCTTCAGCTGCTTGCTGAAGTCACTAATGATGTTGATCTCAGTAAATCTCTTTTTCTCTCTATGGTTGAAGTTCCAACCAGCCCCCATCTGACACTGCTGTACTTAGTTCTTTTTGGCTTCTTCCTTCATGACGGTCATACTCAAGCATGCCTCTTCTTCAGTATTGGCTGCTGCTGCTGCTTCATTCACTTCCCCTCGTAGCAGGCCAGCATTAACCATGTGATTAACTACCTTCTTGACTTCAAAATGCCCTCTTCACTTCAATATGAGCTTGTTTGCCTACTTTGATAATAACACAACAATTTCTTTCCCATGTTGAACTGACTGTATCTGGCACTCTTGATGTAGTGATGCTCCTGCCATCCCTGTGTTCATTTAGTCGACAGGTCTCTTCCAAGAAATTCTTCAGCTCTAACATGTACTGATAGTTGTTGTGCAATTCATCTTCAGATTCTCAAGGAATTATAGATTGGAGTCTATAATTCTTTGAGAATCTGAGTCCGTCCTCTCACAGTCCTTCCATACAGTAGCTTGAAAGGGGAAAATCTAGTGCTTGACTTTGGTACCTCTGAAAATGCAAACATCATTGCTGGTAGATGGCAGTCCCAGTCCTTCAGTCTCTCCTAGCACACTTCTTCAGCATAGGTTTCAGCACACCTTTTGTATAATCCACGGTATCTTGGATTGATTTTGTTCTGGTTAGTGCAACTACCATTGGGCTTTTCTTGCTTGCTGTATGGTGTATGGTGCATGTGAATCTGTAGGTTGGTGAAAGCTGATGCTTAATGATCAACGTACACATCTGCACCAAGATTTTAGCACACTTGATCTTTTCACATAAATCATTGTATCTCAAGTTATACAGCAGCTGCTTGGTGCTCACCAGATGGCTAACCTCCCTCATCTTTTGGTTGCTGAGCATTTCCTTTAGGAGTCCTACCCTGCTGAAAACTTTAAGCAGCACCTACACTGCCCACTTGGTTTTCTAGAAAATGTCACAGGACTTGGGAAATTTAGCGATGTTGGCAACCACTCCAGACCAATGAAACTTGCTGGTTGTACAGTTGATGGTTCTTGTTAGCCCCTAGATTACCAATGACATTCGACTCATGGGCCAGCTTCTCCAGCCACCTTGCCTTGGAAAACATGATACATGTCATTAATAACCTTGAACTTATAAGTTCCTTCACCCTTGGTACAGTACTCTGCATCAATTTTGGCTTTTGTCCACTGCTTGGCTGAACTAGGATCCTTCAGCTGGGCTTCTTTTAGCTGCTGTTCCTTCATATGTAGAATGCTAGAAGCCACCGCCAGCTTCTGTTGCTGGGCGTGGGCTCTGGTCACAACTGCTACCGCCTCAATATACAGTACTTGCCTTTTCCAAATCCATCTACAGCAGCACTTTCCTCTGGCTCGTTTGTTTGTCCCTACAGCTTTCTTGACTATCTGGGCATCAGCTCTAACAATTTTTCAGGGTCTGTTATACCTGGAATGTTTCAAAGAATAAAGTCATAGATAGTGCGTTATCAAGGTGCATAGCATGTAAGCTTCCCACATAGTACAATGTTTACATAAATCTTTGCAACTGGATACCTATGGACACTCCTATCAATGAGTGCACAAACCCTTTTCTTACCAGTCATTTGGTCCTCAGCACCAAACTTTTATGTACAACTGCACCTGTACAGTCTGTACCTCGTAGCATGGTCTTTTACTTTTATCCCCAACCCGCTTCCTTTCTCTAATCTTGCTGTCCATGATCTCTAAATATTACTTTTGAGTGCAACCGTTGGGGTTCTTCTAGTTCCACCATAGAATCTTGTACAACTTTGTTTTCTGGATATCTTGATGTTGCTGTCCAACCACTCCATCTCCCTCTTTTCACTGTCTTAAGCAGTGAACGGCTGCAAGTACCCCAGAGCTTGGCTTGGTAGCCTAAAGTTCATAAAATCAAATCACAGCAATCAACATTACTGTCATTTGGTAAGCGTGCTTTTTGTTGTCCGTTTTCAGAAATCTTTCTCAGTACTGACAACATGAGCTCTGCTGGAAGTAACACCAGCTACCTACAAACCTCCACTCTGGACGTGCTGATTTTATTTGCACTCTAGTGACTTCTTATTGAATTGAAAAGGACATACAGCGGTTTTTTTTTTTTGAGGAGTGAGCGTATTTTCTTTGCTATTGCTTTGATGGTCTAAATTAATTGCAAGGGAAGTAAAGCTTCAACTTTACTTAGTTGAAAATTAATAGTACAGTAAAGTTAAATAAAAACTCAACTGATTCCTACCAAAATATAATTGTTAATGCGTGAACAATGATAAATCAGGAAAATTATATTGAATTTAGTTAAAGATATGTGCATCTGTCAGTTGACATGAAATGAAGCAACTAAACCAACAGTGCTGAGGTTGCAATTGTAGGATCTTTGTGCATAGAGCCATTTCTGTGCATGGAGTGATGACATCTTGCTTCACCGGCCGAGGCACACGATTGCTGATCTACGTGTCACTGTGATTCCACTTCGGTAATTTCGTTTCCTGAGCCCTCCACTTTTCTTCTTTGTCATTTTCAGTATATTTATTTTCTACAAGTAAAAGTGGCTTGATATCGATAAGCAGCATATTATTATTATTATTATTATTATTATTATTCAGTATGAACCAAATCCCGTAGGGGGGGTTGGTGCCATCAATGCACATCAGGCTGCACACTGTAGGTATTACTTAAGGTTCTTTGCAGCGTGCCTCCGGCCCTTAGCTGCAACAATTTTCGTTCCTTTTACTGTACCTCCTTTCATATTTTCTTTCTTCCACTTTACTTTCCACCTTCTCCTAACAATTAATTCATAGTGCAACTGCGAGGTCTTCCTCCTGTTACACCTTTCAAACCTTTTACTGTCAATTTTCGTTTAGCGCTGAATGACCTCACAGGTCCCAGCGCGTGGCCTTTGTCCTAAATCCTATATTCAATTCAGTTCAATTCAAAATGAACACAATGTATTTGGCCGAGTGATATAAAAAAATGCACAAAGAGGGTTTGAAGCTGTTTATAACCATAAAAATGTTCTTTATTTTCTGTACTGATATAGGCTTTCTACATGATGTAAAAATGCTGATGTGTGGTCGAGCAAGACTTGCAATGGAAACAGAGGAGCTTACTGGAAACTTCTGGAACAGAAAATCGTGTTCTGGGTGGACGTGCCCGGGACAGTTTTTGCACTGGGTATTGCACTTCTTGAATTTCGTGGGTACCATATGCTACCCGTTAAGAAGAGGGATGTTCTTTTTCGGGTGTCATTTGCAATATACCTACTTGGGGCAGGAAAATGTCATGGAACATCTGAGTATTGTTTTCTAAGCTAGGCCTACGCAAAAAAACAAACAAACAAACTGCAAGGAAAACGAAGGCGGGAGGGTGGGGTTTAACCACGAGAAAATTCTTCTTTAAGTCTTGGCTAGTCCCTTCTGCCTCTTGAAATAAGGAGGGTTATAAGTCTGGCAAAAAAAAAAAAAAAGCAGAAAGGCAGTTCCAAAGCGTGGTAGTAAAGTGAAAGATAAAGAGACATGATTGCGTTAAAAGGTGAACATAATCAGCTCAGTCTAGAAAGACAAACAGCCAGAACGAAAGGTGACAGAGTGGAAGGCTGGAAGAATGACTGGTGAGGATCGTCGTCGGTTTCCCCTCCTCCCTAAGCCCTCCCTCCCTCCTTCTTTCTCGTTATCTTCCCATTCTCCCAATCGATAGTAGGCTATAATTTCTATTCCTTCCAAAAGATGGGATTGCGCTAGACGGGAACAGCTACTATCCACTGAAGGTGCAGGCGATAGTTACTTTTCTTCGCAAAATACTGAATTTCCGCAGGCAATGTCTATAACAAAATGCTGGACCTTTCAGAGTAGAGTCATGAGCACACACTTCCACCGTAAGGGCTTCATACGGTTTCTTGACCATTTTCGGTTTGCATCACATCGAATCGGATTCTAATAATTCCTTGCAAGTGGCATTTCTTGAAAAGAACAAATAATGTTCTCCAATAAATTTACTCAGTAATGGGCTTAGCAGTAAGTTTACTTGATATAGTTGTGGTCATAAAGATCTAATTTCTTTCTTAATAAAAGCTACGGTGCTGGCGATTCTTACCAGCTGGTTTCTGCGTCCCGCTTCTTACTCCGCATATGGACAACATATTATAACTTCGACGAAAAAACGAGTGAAACTCCACTGCTACAGTTCATTGACAATCAGCAATTTGGGATATCCTAAAAATTTCAAATCAACATCGATAAAATTTCGGAAAATCAAACGCGAAGGTGCGCTTGGATTATTTAAAAATGTCTTGCGTTTATAACACAAGTTGTCTCTCAGATCAAATGGTGTTTTGATTATGATCTGTCATTCTTCTAAAACATTTAGTATTGTCCCTTTCTATTCCTACGAACACAATAGTATAAAGCCTTTAGTTGATATTTGGACGACTAAAAGTATTGGACAGTGTTAGATTAGACCTATTTTAAGATTACTGGATGTTAGGATATATATATACATATATATATATATATATATATATATATATATATATATATATATATATATACAGTATATATACATACATACAGTATATATATATAAATATATATATATATATATATATATATATATATATATATAAATATATATATATATATATATATATATATATATATATATATATATATATATATATATATATATATATATATATATATATATATATATATATATGTGTGTGTGTGTGTGTGTGTGTGTGTGTGTGTGTGTGTGTGTAGCCTATGATTTTGGACACTCATGATTGTTTTATATTCACAAATATTAAGCTACAAATACCGTTTAATATCCATTCACTGTTCCTTAGGAATAACTTACGCTTAGCTATTCCTACGTTATTACTGAGTTAGTACATTTAGTTTGTTAAACGGTATTTGTCACATTGAATGTTTATATATATATATATATATGTATATATATATATATATATATATTATATATATATATATATATATATATATATATATATATATATATATATATATATATATATATAAAGTAATATATATATATATATATATAAAGTAATAAATTCATATCATAATCTTTGGCCAGACGTTTTGGGAGCATCTCTTCCTCATTCATATTATTCTTAGTCGCTTCTATTTCCTTCTGCTCTAATCTCTACAAACAAAATATCAGCCATAATACATTACTAATTTTTTCTTTTTTACAAGACATATAATCCTCAAAGATCATATTTAAGTGCATCGAGTGTTCTAATGTTAGTGTCGAGTGGGTAGTAGGCTACGTGTTCGTCAGAACATGTACGGCTGAAATCTAGTTGACAATGATTTTATTCTCTTTGGAAGGTTTAATCAAGAGAAGTCTGCCTCATCAGAGACTGAGTTCACTTCTAGATCATTTTCACACGATATCTTGTCTCGCTCTCTTTTATTTACATCTCTACTTTATCCACGAATCTGGTTGTAAATTATTCTCTAACTCTTGAACTTATGTTTTATTGAACTGAGGGACGTTTGCTCATGAAAGGTTTGCATGAGAGAGAGAGAGAGAGAGAGAGAGAGAGAGAGAGAGAGAGAGAGAGAGAGAGAGAGAGAGAGAGAGAGAATCTTATTAGAGGTTATGAATCCTGCTATCAGATTCTGTCAAGAAACTAGGTTAATTAAAAACTCGGAATTGAAAAGTTCAGTCTCTGTTGTTCTACTCACTACTTTCCTCCAAATAACGAGAGAAGCAAAAAAACTGTTCATGAAAACGATCTTTCATTAAAGGCGTGGGTTTCGCCGGCAAGCGACTGCAGGGAAAAACCGGGAAGCTTGGGAGTGCTAGCCGTAGAGGGGAAGCGTAATGCTAGGAGGGGAACGACGAGGGGAAAGGGGGAAGGGAAGCGGATACTTGCTGGATGGGAGGGGCTGTGGCTGGAGGCTTTGATGGGGAGTACCGGCGTACCAGGGACGTCACCCCGAGTGGCCAAGCCCAGCGGAGTTGGTTCTGAGCTGACGTGTGTTCAATGCCGTGCTTCAGTTTTACCGGGGACAAAGGAGGAAGCTAACATTCTCTTCCGCCGCAGTCCCGTAACTCGACAGTGGCGTTTTTCCCTTTAGGGAAATCACGGATATTTGCATGGGAGGAACTGGACTCGTGAAAATTCATCGCCAGACCAGCCCGTTCATCTCTCTGTAGTGAAAGTGTAGAATGCAGGGCAAATGGAACCCAATCCGCCTACCCACTCGAAGAAACTGAGTCGAGGAGGAGCAGGCAGTGGGTGGCCGTGTGGAGACGAGTGTTGGAGCTTTATCGCGAGTTGTGTTTGTTGATGGTGGCGGTGGTGCTGTTGGCTTCGCTCTTATGAAGTGAAGTTTCTAGAGCATTTAGGAAGTCATCTCGGTTACTTGTAACAAGAATAACCTTCTTGCCAGAGTGACTGCCGCATCTCGGGCAACCTGCCACTTGCTCCGAGACATCAACATTAATCAAACAGGTAAGAAAGAGCACGATGATTCTTGGAGGTAACAACAGTTCAGCATCCTTAGTAATTAAGAACAGACTTCATATGGGAAGAATTTTGTACCAACTTACTATTCTCATAAGGAGGCTGGGTGATTCTACATTCAGCTTCCTATACAGACGGCGGGGTCGGTCTAACATGCCTTGATGCAATTTTACCCAAGTCATGTGTCAAATATCTGACGGCATGAATACATAATACCTGAGCTCCATTCAAGTTCCTGTGTTCTTTGTTGGAATTATACCAGCAATTTACTCTTGTTTGCATTACGATTTGATAAGCAAAGAAACACCCATAACGTGATTGTTTTGATCACTTCTAAAAGGTAGATTGATCATATATTTCTTAAAACATTTTTGAATTGTTAAACCTCACCGGACGTTCTGAATGTTTCACAGAGCTGCTCCATGTTAGTAGATATCTAGGCCTCCTCTTCTTTATGTTTCATGTATTGCTGGGGTGGTTTTTCTTATGTATGATCCTCATTTCAGTAACATTTGTGAAAGAATGGCGAGAGGCAAAGTTACCACGGATTTTTTTTTCTTCAAAATATGAAGAAGATATTTCTCAAAAATACTTCATAAATGTTTGATAGCACAATGTTTAACTTCCTTTGTTCCCTTTCGTATGGTGGATTTCTTTCGAATTTATTTTCCGTTTTTCATCCCCTGTCCTTAAAAATCACAAGCAGCATTCTCCCCTATCTTTAACAACTATTGTATTTAACATCGTGGGGAAGAATGGGCGCCTCTTTTTCTTAATTTTTTTTTGGTCTATGATCATATTATGGAACGCCAGGTCGGGCTGTTTTATCAACCAATCAATCAGATATCACGTTCTAACTGAAAACTGCTAAAGAACATTATATTTTTCATTAGGACTTCTAACTGTGAAATAAAAAAGAAACAATAAAAAAATTTAGTAGCTTGAGAGAGAGAGAGAGAGAGAGAGAGAGAGAGAGAGAGAGAGAGAGAGAGAGAGAGAGAGAGAGAGAGAGAGAGACACTTAATAATGGATATAAGTAGCAGCAAAACTTGCGATAAATCGTCGGAAGGCTGCGCTTACGGTAGCCTACATACAGTACGATCCACTTTCTTATGTACCGGTATGTGATATTCTTTAAATTTGAGTAGCTGTTCTGTGGAATATCTCAGAGTAGTTTGTCCCCACTGAAACCTTGTAATTAAGTTCTTTTGGAAGAATCACGGCGATGTTTTAGGACACTGGAGGATAAAGAGACAGATTTTTAAGAGTTGTTATGGTTGTGGCGAAAGTTTCTTTCCTCCTTGATGAGTTCTGAATTGAAAAATTGGTGCTGAAAAACATTCGGTTGCTGTTTGATAATGATGCTGGTTTAAGAACTGAAATATGATATTATGCAGTGCTGATGAACGAGGTCGATGAATACCTTTAACATTGAAGCTTTAGTCCTCTCCAAAACTGTTATAAATGACTTCTGCAATTTGGCGTCGCAGCGCCTATGGTTAGGCTGCTAATAAACGTGTTGTTTTGAACCGTACAAAAGAAAACGATTCGAAGGGTGACTTCACACCATGTTCGATGTTTCTTTTACGAAACTCAGATTTTACTTCCTTCACTCATAACAGTATTACTCAGTGTTTATTTTAATGGCTGTCGTCACTTAGAAATTAATTACATCCCTTCTCAGAATAAGAAATTTCTGAAAGGATCTAAGATTCACAGGTAATAAAATCAGTGATCTTAGACTTTATTATTTAGAATGTTAAAAAAAAAAAAGACGAAAGGCTTATCACGTATGTGGAAAGTGAAAAACAAACTCTCTAGATTACAGTGGCAAGAGATGCATGACATGGTGATAATGCGTTCATGAAATATAGCAAGAACGAAGGAGTGTAAATGCTGTGCTAAATTCATACAAAAATATCTCAGCCCACTGGGGACGCTTGTAGTACCTCTGAAACTGCTTGTTCTTGTTAGGGGACCAAGGCGTCTTATGCCAGCACGGGGTCTTGCTAGTATGAGCTGCCATTACGTAGACGATTTTCCTGATGAAAAAATAACTCAAGTGTTAAAAACAGGAGGATAAGAAAGGACAAATGAGGCTAAGAAACTACCTTTTTTTTATTTTAGTAATAGTAAAAGTAAGAATTTGAATGAACATATTCACTAGCGCTGAAGGATTAGCCTAAGTAGATGACAGGGTACGAAACCACAGTCTAAAAATTATACGCCATGTTATCTTGTTCATAGGTAGAAAAATATATAAAAAGATTTTAACTTAGCGGGAAGTCAGCTTCCAACATAGTAGCACTCGCATACAAACAGCTGAATATGGTTCACACTTCTTAGCTTCATCCCGCCTATGCACAGAGTAAGAACATCGTTCGAGTCGAATGACAGGTAATCCTAGGCTAATCACAGGAAAAGCTTGTCTACTCCGCGGGCCTGCAACTGTTTCCAGTCACGAATATTCTCGTTCCAAAGGCATTTGCTTCGACATTTAGACCAGGATTGCATGCAGTGCCTTCGCTTGGCAACATGGCTGCAAATAACTACATGAAATTAACGTACTATATTCACAGAATATTGCTGACAGTGCTGCTGTATGGAGAGAAATGTTTTCATTGTTAAAAAGAATTTCACCGCTGCTTATGTTTTTGTGTTCATTCAAGATGCTATTGTTTGTCTATAGCCTACAGTGGCTGAGAATGCGATTGACATAAGACTATCTCTTATACTTTTTTTTTTTTTTAAACCTTTACCCTTGAATTGATTCACCAGTTAAAAAGTTGATTTCTTCTCTGCCGCTTTGTTATTTTCTTTGTTATTGATGCGATGGAGGTGAAAGAAAACGACGAAGTCCAGCATTCAGAAAAAAAAAAATATTTACAGCAGTGTGGGAATGTTATCTTTCGTATGCGTCACCATATAATTTCTTCTTAATATGAATTTTTCTTTTTCCATTTGAATCCTTGTTGATATATTCTCAAACGATGTTCCTTGTATTTTGTTATTCACAATGTAAACCTAAACATAAAACGTTTATAACAAAGAATACGGAAAAAATGATTCACATTTGAAAATATTCCCGAATCTTACACCGTTAAATTTGGTAATTTTTCGTTGTCTTTTTACTTTTGGATTTGATGTTGATTGTTTGTCCATTCGATCGGTTTCTTAGGGAAGCATTTCCTGACGACTTGTTTTCTGTTTTCTCTTAGGTCAAAATGCTGCGGGCGAAGTACTTAAAACTGTGAAGAATTTCACTTTTACCAGTTCCTTCGCAAAACGTTTCTAGTTAATTATGTCAGTTTTGACAGCAGCAAAGTTTCGTATATTTACACTAGAAGAGTTCTTCATCCAAACTTTTGGTTTCTGCCAAGAATTCTTCCTTCTTGTCTCAGACTATTGCAAGCGTAGCCATTAAGATAAACATACTAGGAAAGAAATGAAAGTTACAATTGTTCTTACCCAAGTAGTGCCTAATTTCACAATTACTCTTTGATGTTTAGAAAAATTATTTTTTTCAAGGTTTTCAGTTTGGCTGCAGCTATGACATCTTCGAATAATATAAATCTCGTCACTACTTATTTATCACCGAGAGAGAGAGAGAGAGAGAGAGAGAGAGAGAGAGAGAGAGAGAGAGAGAGAGAGAGGGGGGGGACGGGGAGGGGGTCATGAGTCAATATTAACGATTTACTGGGACTTGGGTTGACTGACCTCGCAGTGCCGGTCTTCAGGCATCGCCATGCGGCGGAATCGAGTCCCAACTCAGGCCCTTTGTTGTTTCCCTTTTTGCTGTCTTGTCTTGGTACAACAACGTTTAAACTCCTGGTTGTCGGACCGTTGCAAAACAATCTGACACGTTTACGTGGATTTTGGTATACGGTTGGAATTTTTCCAGTATAACATCATTTCTTCCTTTGTTTTACCGTGGTTGCGTGGTCCAAACATTTTCTCACAAACGTTTCTGCCTTAGCTGAAAGGAAGGCGTTAGATTTTCGGTGATATTTAAAAGATGCAATACCAAGGGACGAGTTCTGGATTTGCAAGCAAATAATTCCTTCTCTTATTTACGTATCATGCAGTAACGGCCTACTTATGCTACAATTGGAAATGTGCAGGATCCTTAAGTTGTGCCTTGGAAGCAATAGAAGAGCGTTAGTAGTAGGCTATGGCTTTCGTATTTTCTCTGTGACGTGCCCAAGAACTCCAGCTTTCCTTTGATGCCCTTCCAAGAAAGTATTCAACTATTATTCTCATTTTCTTCTCGAGATCAATTCATGTAGTGGCTGTCGCTTCAGTTCAGCCTTCCAGTTTCTCTTATCGGTTAGCGACCTTACTGGAGATTTATTCTGCACCAGTTACGAAAAAATCACAAGACCCATAAGAATAGGAAAAAATGCTGTCAACTCCACTTCCCCAGTTTGTTATCCGGGCTTTTCAATGTGACTGCGATGCTCAGGCGAAGGTCACCAAATAGAAAACCTTCATGTCTCCTCAAAAGCAGATGACTCCTTATGCAAAATCATGATGTACACCCGATCTAGACATTCATCAGGAAAGTTCAAATCAAGAGAATGTGGTCACTAGCAAGTAGTATGTTCACTAAAGAGTGTTTGCGCTTAGCTGCACCCGCTTTTAGCTTTTTACTTTACTTCCATTCCAGCTTCATTGCTATAATCTTGCTATCCAACTTCTCTGACTTCTTAGGGCAACTGTGGGGGTTTCCTTCTAGTTTCAGCGTTTGAGCCTTGTACTTATCTCATTTTCTTCTGGATCTCTTTATACCGCCATCCAGCCGCTAAACTCTCTCTTTTCATTATCTTAAGCTGTGGGTGACTGTAAGCGCCCGAGTGCTGGACTGTTATAATCTAGATTTCATGACTCATTCATTAATTTTTAAACGTACTATAACCTTTAATCTCCTTTGCAAGTGACTGTAACTCAGTGGGAAAGAGGAACTCACATTCTCCGGCATTTTTATGATTTTTAAGGTTTTCCTTATGCTTTATTTAGTAGAAGCGAAAAGGTCCCTGTTGGACAAAGAATATTTTTTGAGCAGTTTAACAGATAACATTGTATGGTACCTGCATGTATAAAGATACACTGCAAAAATAGACTTTCTCCCCTTTTTGGAGCTCCTAAATGTAAAGCACTAGGAAGGGAAAATTCAAATGCGCCACCTTTGCTACTACAGCACCATCCCCCAACAAGAAATATGGGGTGGAGTTATCAGAATTTCTTCGTCAGTTTCTAAGATACTTTCCATCTATTATAATTATGTGTAATACTTACTGTGATTGGCTTCAGCAAATTTAAAGACGAACCTTTGAAATTATAATCTTGTTATGACCACAAAGAGGGAATAGCCTTCCCTACCCACGGAAAGCAGCCACACTGGTCCAGTACAAACCAATATTTGGATTTCTGTAATTTTGTTGTCAGTCTATCCGAGCTAAGCTCTACTGCACTTGGTTCAGTTTTCCACCTTCCTAATAATTCAGTAATTACTGATATTCTAAGGGGCGAAAATAAAAATCTGTTAACCTGGGATGATTTTCATGTAGAGTATATATGCACAAAAGCATGTGTACAGAGGTACCAGACGTACCATCAGGTAAACAAATTGCCAAATCTCCTCGAGTATGACCTTTAGTTCTTACCTTGAAAGTATTTTATTTCAGAAATGCCAGCCCCATCTAATCTGCGTGGGGCAATGCTTGCTCCAAATGAAGTGTCCCCTCCTGAGGAATATTTTAGAGGGGTGTCGACGCTATGTCGCCGTATGTTGGATGATATGTCAGCTGTTAAGGAGTCCTTTGGTGACCGCTGGAATCAACTTTCTTATCATCAACAGTGTAGGGTCATCGACCAAGCCATTGTAGATGAGGTCAGCAATTGTTTTTTCTTGTTCCTCTTTTATTTATAGTTTGGAAATTCAGCAGTGAGGAAATTGACTGTACTGTTAAAAATATTGAAGTATTAGTTAAGGGACAATTATATTGTGATCAGTAACATGTTAGTTAATGTTCGACTACAGTGGTCTTCCTTCTTCTATCTTTTAGCTGTATTTATAAGACTTCTTAAACATGAGGATTGATTGTGCTTTAACTTACTAAATACTGTGCATTGTGCAGCGTGCATATATTCTACACAGTCTTACATACAGTTTGCTGTTAAATCTTTTTGATTTAAACAACATCTTGATTCTTTCCTATAATAGTAAGTTGAAAGTCTGTTAATAGCAATAATTTTTTTAATAAATTTAAAGCTTTCTCTGAAAACTTTATAGTCTTTCATTATACTCAAGGATTTGGATAGAGTATATCTTTAGCTCTGTACTCAGTCTGAGAGAGTATTACCTAACTTTATGAAATCAAGCCATTAAAAGAATACATATGGAAACTGTCATAAGCTTCCTTATTTCTTCTTCTTGTATGTGACAAGTCATTAGGATCATGTTTATTGTTCATATAATAAAACAAGAAACATGATACATGTCTCCTGCTGGCACCTAAGAGATTTTGCAAATGTGGAAGCATGAGGATTTATAGAAACCACGCTGAGCTGTGCTATCATAATTTAGACAGAGTATAGCCAGGCAAGGGTAAAGCATGACAGAAGATGGTTAGTAAACACCACCTACGGGATTAATTAGCAATAACAAACCAAACATATTTTTCAGTTGATGGGAGCATAGTTGTGGATCTTGTTTTTGGTGTGACTTGACCTATTTTGTATGGTGTCCTATGGTAGTGTTCTGAGATTTTCACTGTAAAGATTTTTACTAGTAAAGCTAGTAATGTGACTGTTAATCTAAAAAAAATAAGGAGGTACAGTATACAGATGCTGCTACTTGTGTAGCAGTTATTTATAATGCTCCCCCCAAGTGCAAAAACACTTAGCTGCTGGTTTTAGAAGATATCTAGAATGAATCAGGATGTGTTGTAATAAGTGGTGCATGAAGCTAACTCCAACAAAACTGCAACTTTGTTAACTGATCTAGTTTTCATCACATGTTATATTTCTCATGAAATCAGGCTCCTAGGTATTCAGGATATATTGCAGTTGGAAAACTATCTAGTTGCTTAGATCTGTTTGATAGAAAGGATAATGCTGATGATGTGGTATCATCGGGGCTGGACTTCGGCTTTCTTCTTTTTTTCTTTTCTTCTATCAACTGGCATGCCGTGTGGAAAATCTTTGGATGTGAATGGCATATCTGTTTGCCAAGAAAACTTCTATTGACTACCAGAGGATTTTGCAGCTAATATAATGATATATATTAACAATGGCTGGTAACTAGAGGGCAGGAACTGAAATACTCTATGCGTCTAGGTTGAGATGTTCACTTTATTTACCAAGTGGTCTCTTGTGAGATCACTGACAATCTTGACTGCTATTCTGTGGTTTCTGAATAGGATCTCCATAGGGAAAAATATCATTGAGCAGAAATATCTATCAAAGTATAAATTATGAGATGGATTGTTTATTTATTTAGTCGTTTTTTTGCGTGGCTCCCCTTAGTGCTGTTCATTGTTCAGCTTTGAGAACAGTAAAATCTTTCATTTACTATAATGCTCTAGAACTTTAGTTGGTAATTTCATACATAATGTTTTATTTATTTTTTTTTACAAGTTAAATTTAGTAGGGTGCTAAAGGAAATTCTCGCACATTTTCTGCATTTAAAAGCGTGTTGATTGTGGATTTCTTAGAGGTTTTACATATTTTGTTTATTCAAGATATTTCCAGGCTGGCTGAGTTGAACAAGATTACACCGTCTACTTTGGTATGAGTGCGCGTGTGGGCGCACATGCCTGAATTTTTGAGAGCTGGGGGTGATCGTCTAAGAGCACCTCATGGTTGGACAAAAGAAAAATGGTAGAAGGCAAAGCAAAACAAGACGGGGCAGGTCCCGCTTCTCCAGTCATCTCGGCCAGATAGAATGAAGAGTAATTTTTTCAGTTAGTGCTTCATTTCAAACATCACAGAAAATATTAGATTTCATCTAATCTCGATACTGCAACACAGCAACAGTGCTGAGGTAATCTATGCCAATGTTAAGTTTTCTTGAAATGCTTCCCACTTAAAACTTGTAGCTCTGGAGTGCTGCGAATCACCTCGTGATCCTATGACTTTCAGTTTTGCCTCGTTGGATGTATGCAAGGGGCTTGTGGTCTGTCTGTATCAAGAAATCCACCTCATACAGTACAGATGGAATTTTTTAACTGCAAAAGTTATTGTTAGGCATTCAGATTTGATGGAACAGAGGTTGTGCTTGTTCTTCTTGAGTTCCTACTTACATAAGGAAGAGGAAATATGCCATCAGCTAGCTCTTGCTAGAGTATGCTTCCGAGTCATTCATTCAATGTATTCATTCTCACAATAAAAGTCCTAATGGAGTCTGATACTAGTAGTATAATTGCTTTTCCTAAAGCCTGCTTCAGCCATCAAATGCCTTTTGTTGAGGTCCCTCCCACTGTACCTTGTTTGGTTATCCCTTCTTCACTAGGTCGGTCAAAGGCACTGCAAGATTTGTTTAGTTGTTCACAAACTTCCTGTGAAACTTAGGGAAAATCTCACTTACATCTTGGTCTTTGGTGGTTCTGTGTCCTGGATCGTCATCAGCTTTGCTTCAACCATGGCAATCATATTTCCTTGGAATTCCACTTCACTGTGCCCTTGGAAGGTCAGATGGTCAGTCCTCCTTCCTTCACTCTATAGAATAAGCCCTTGAGTCCCTCAGTGTCTTCTCATGACACTGTATGAGGTAACAAATTGCCTGCAAATTAGTCCAGCTAGCAACTTCCTTATCACCCTGTTGGAAGTTGCTGCTGAGTTTATTAATCCAATTGGTAACCTCTTGAACTGATAACGTCCATTTGAAACTGAACACTGTCTTCTTATTAGCATCAGGATCTCCCATGGGTTCACTGTCAAACTTGTTTATGGTATTTAGTTGATCAATCCATCTTTCTCACCATCATTACTGGTAAACAGTACACAGAAACGGGATTTGGTTTCCCTTCACCTCCACATGTTGGCAATGCAGGTGCATGATTGGGCAGTAACACACTCTGTAGAACTGTCAGGCAGGTACATTCTAGGCACCCCAAATGTAGTGGCAGACAAACTCAGTCTCCAGGGTCAGGTGATAGGGACAGAGTTGTTCCTGCACCCAAACATTGCGGAAAGATCTCTTTGCAACCTGGCACAACAGAAAACTGCTGGTGTTCTGTTCAATATGCTGGACGCATGGGCAGCATTAGAAGTCGCCTTCCAGCACCCATGGGGCAATCTAGAGGCCTATGCCTTTCCTCTATTTTGTCTGATTCACTGGGTGATCAACAGGGTCATGATCACCCTGAATCTCAGGATGACCCTGGTGGCTCCCAAGTGGCCACATGCTGAGTGGTATCTGGACCTGCTAGCTCTACTTTCCGAGGTATACCGAGAGGGATTCCCCCTTGGCCAACCTGCTGTGCCAGCCGCACATAGAGAGGTATCACCAGGCTGTGAGAGGACTGTCAACTTCATGCCTGGAGACTATCCAGTTTCTCTTGCGAGCGAGAGGTTTTTCTTGCTGCACAGCAACAGAGATGTCTGGATACCTTTGTAAATCCTTTGTGGGTGCGTACCAGGGGAATGGGCTGTATTCTGTGGTTGGCGTCGTCAACGGGGTATCTCTCCGGTCGGAGCTACTCTTTAGCAGGTAGCGGACTTTCTCGTCTTTCTTCACTGAGAGAAGCTTCTCTCTGTCTCAGCTATTAAAGGCATCAGAGCTGCCATTGGTCAAGTCCTTCATATGAAGGGTATTGATCTCTCTTCCTCATAGGAGATCCCCATGCTGCTGAGAAGCTTCGACTAGTCTTTCCCTCTCAGGGAACTCAGGCTCCCCTGAGTGGGATGTAAGTGACTCTCATCTTATGGAGCCTGACTCGTGCACCCTACGAGACTTTGCGAGAGTTGTCAGACAGGAATCTGACCTTCAAGATTGTTTTCTTGCTTGCCCTGGCATTAGCAAAGAGAGTTGGCAAGCTACATGGCCTTTTCTTCGATTTTAAGCACTCGAGGTAATGGGGATCTGTCACGCTCAAGTTTTTCCCGCAATTCGTAGTGAAGACTCGGAATCCACTGGTCCCTGACGCCAAATTCGAGTCCTTTTCGATCCACTCCCTAGAGGACTTTGTTGGTGGTGATCAAGACAAGATGCTACTGTGTACAGTTAGAATACTGCGGTACTATTTTAAGAGGGCCTGAGTGTCGACAACTAATTCATTAGTACAGGCAGTCCCCGGGTTATGGCATTTCAACTTTACAGTGCTTGGCTCAAAGCGCCGTTAACCCAATTTTACAGCACCTTAAGTAGTTTTATGGCACCATACCTGTGTTTACAGCACCATAACCCAGTTTTATGGTGCCATAAGTGCCATTTATTCCCATTATTATTAAGACATTCCAGTTTACCGCATTCTTTGGGTTATGGTGTGCTGTCAGGAATGGAACCCCCCACCATACACCAGGACTACCTGTACTGGCTTGACCTAGAAAGAGCTGTCCAAGAAGATGATTTCTTTCTGGCTTTGTGAGACAATCAAGCGAGCGTACTGTATGTCTGACGAGGTAGATGAGAGTATGTCCGAGTAAGAGCTCACGAGGTTGGAGCATTGGTCTGTCTCTTGCATTCTGGAAGAACCTGTAGGTTCTACAGGTATTATGGGCAGGGTTATGGTCCCAAAAAACCACATTCATGTCCTTCTACCTTCAGGACATTGCCCACAGGTCCTTGGACACATTTTCCTTGGGTCTTGTGGTGGCTGCTCAGCAAATTGTGTAGCTCACCCAGCTCCCCCAGAGGGACAGGTTGCATGCCGCCTAAGGTGTACGATAAGTGAGAGAGAGAGAGAGAGAGAGAGAGAGAGAGAGAGAGAGAGAGAGAGAGAGAGAGAGAGAGATTGTGTGTGAGTCATTGGCCATGCATTATTCACTGATTTACACTTTTCCTATTCACGAATTCAAAATAAAATTTACCCTAATAAGTACCTTGCATTTTCCTGATTTCAGATTTTCCTTTTTGAGGAATAATTTTACAGGTTTGATCAGTTCTTACGAATCTAGGTAGCAGGAAGCCAATGGCTAGTTAACTTGGTGAGATCTTGGCAAGGTCACCAATTTACGTATTTCGAGGGGCACTGGAGTTTACTGTTATCAACAGGACCTTGCAATAAAACCCTCAGAATACCATAACCAGAGAAAAAAAAGAGCAAAAAACAAGTGGTAGGTTGCCAAGTGAGAATTCTACTTCTTAACACTTACTTTATTTACACAAGCACAATGGTAAATCAAAGGTGACAATCTCACTAAAATGAAAATGAACAATAAATCACTGAATTGTATATTAGCACATCAAGTAATTCAATGGTGTACATAAGTGGACCACATAAAGAGGTCTTTAAATTTCAAGCAGCGTTGCAATTATATCAGCCCGGAAGGGTGGATTCCTCTTGGCAAATCAGGAACACAGAAGCACGGCTAGGCTGGTAACGGCATTGATAACACTCCTGGAGTGAGACGGTTCCAGGTAAGACTAACACTGAGATGATACTCTCTCTGTGATTAACTAAATGCAAAAATTGGAGGGAGATCCTCTACTCTACTCACTTGCACTCAAGGGGTGAGAATTACGTTTTGCACTGTCAAGGTATTTACGCATCAGGTTGGTAGCTTCACTGTTTAAGTTGAAGAGAAGAATTTACTGAGATGATGAAATATGCAAGAGAGAGAGAACAAACGAGTCAAAGAAAAAGAAATATATATATATATATATATATATATATATATATATATATATATATATATATATTTATTTTCTGACTCACATCGGGGATCGAACCCAGGTCTTTCAGGTGGAAGGCAAGGGCGCTATCCACTAGGCCATACAAGTCTAAAAGAAGTTGGAACCTGAGAGCAACTGCACCCAAGGAATTACCTGGGCTTGCGCCCTTGCCTTCCACCTGAAAGACCTGGGTTAGATCCCGACGTGAGTCAGAAATTTATTTCTGTTCCACACGTGATTGTGTGTTGATTATTTATATATATATATATATATATATATATATATATATATATATGTAGACACATACATATATGCATATATATATATACATACACATATACATGTATACATACATATATACATATATATATACTATATATATATATATATATATATATATATATATATATATATATATATATATATATATATATAATATATATATATATATATATATATATATATATATATATATATATATATATATATATATATATATATATATATATATATATATATATATATATATATATATATATATATATATATATATATATATATATATATATATATATATATATATATATATATATATATATATATTTAGGGCTTACTTTTTCTCTAAGACAATTTTCGTTGAAAATAATTGCTTTAGTGGCATCAATAAGCTTTTTGCAGGAATCTTCATATCGTCAGGAGATTTTTCCGATCCTCATGAGCCAATCTTCGGTAAAGGGCACACAAACTTCTTTCTTCCATTATTATTTTCTGTCACGACAGCTGTTTCTCCACTCTGTGGCATTATCAAGTAACTACTGGCTTACAATTTGGATTTACAAATAATTTTGTCTCTCCATGTGGATGGAAAAATAAACATAAGTGGTAATTAGTCCAGGGATTAAAAGGGTGAACCACTTTTTGGAGTCGAAAATTTTAGGTGTTACTTAGAAAATATGGAATGAATATTCTAATGCAATTACAAAACAATATTTTAGAATCTACTTAATGGTTGTGTATAAAATCTACAATGTATGAGTGTACTGTATATATCATATGTACAAAAACTTTTGTGTGCATTTATGTACAAAAACATATTTTGTAGATATCAACCACTAGGTTCGTGCTATAACTTTGCTAGTTATAGAGTTTTATAGTAAAAAATATTAAGCCATATATATTGCTTAATGTTGAATTTACTGTTCCTTACGCAGGGGGCCAACTCTGAAATCTGGCATGGTGTGCTGTAAAAGCTAGGCCCACAAAACCTATATCTACTGTATCGCATCTATCAACGCAGCAAGAATCTCATGTATATATTTGTATGTAGAATTTCCTGGTCTTTTCACCAATATATATTTTGTCACTGTATGTACATTGTCTCTTGTTATTGTTATTTGATTGACTGTTAACAAACACAAATTGCTCTCACTCAGCGTGCGGGTCGTGGCGACTGCGGGTCGGGCACCTTGTTTCTGTCCAAAAGCTGCTATGTATACCTTTGCCCAGGTAATAAATCAATCGATACCCAGTTCTGTCTTCTTTGACCTCACAACTGGTGACCCGAGGAGTGACGGTAAACATAGCAGTTTTGGCTTGGCCATTAACGGACTTACTATGGTCACTTTTACCTTCAGAGAGCCTTTAATGGAACCATACGGCGACAAAGTCTGGACCTCTGAAAACTCCTTCCTCGGAGAACACCCACGCCACTAACGGATTAATTATGGCGTACGTTTACGATTCACGTCGACCATATTCAGAAGTCATTAACGGAACCACACGGCGTATAGTTTTGACTTCTGACGAGCCCCAAACACCATTAAAGGACTAAATACGGTGCTTATTTCGCGTTTTGGTGTGAGGCAAAATGTCAGACACTGAGGCAGAAAGGCGTTCCGAGGACACACAGATCCTCTGCATCCCCCTCTTGCCTTCGAAGGCAGCAATAAGCCAGGTGATGAAACTACCACCATTCTCATGGCAAAATACAGCATCCTGGTTCCTGCGGGCAGACGTCCATTTCTGGGTAGCTAAAGTCATGGACGAGGAAACCAAAGCGGACGTCACCATGACAACGCTGCCAGAGGAGGTCTTCAACAAAATCACCCCATGGTTGGACTTGCAGCCGGACAGAGTCAAGTATGAAGACCTACGAAAGAAACTCATTGACACATACTTCATCCGGTCCCAGAGAGAGCCCAATGCGCTCTTGACCTGATGAATCAGCCCCTGGGGGACGCATCTCTCAGGAACGCCGGGGACAAACTACGAGGTCTCCTGATGCTACCGGGCTTTGACTCAGGCGGACGGAGCAGGGAGACCAGCTTGTCATGGGAAATTTTCCTGTGGTGCCTTCCTCAGGAGGTGAGGGCACAAATCATGGAAGCAGACGTGCTCTCGATGGACAAACTGGTGAGTGTCGCACACAAACTCCACAAGGCCACCAAGGCCTCCAGGTACGCCTCAACACCTGCAACCTGCAGCCTGGTAGTGGAAGAAGCTGAAGAAGGGGACACGAATGTGGTATACAGGAAGAAGGCACTGCTGCAGCAGCAGAAGACAAGGACAAATCCAGCCTGGTGTTACTTCCATCGGAGGTTTGGAAAGGATGCCAAGAATTGCACACAAAACCTTAGAGAACCCCAGCCAGTAGGATTCGTCATCCATGATGCCATATTGGGACGACAGATACTGATAGACACAGGGGCTATGCAGTCGGTATTTCTGACATCGAGGGAGGACTGTGATCGCACGTTTGGCGCCGCAACCACACTAGTGGCTGCAAATGGAAGCCCCATTTGCTGCGACGGGACTTGGACCCACAGAATATCCATCCTGGGCCATAAATATGAATGGCCCTTCATCATCGCGGATGTCAAGTTTCCCTTACTGGGAACTGATTTCCTCGCACATCATGGACTGCTGAAAATGCCTGTTGGATACCAGAACCTGCCGCTCCCAACTGCTCTCCACCGGACCGGGAATGCCCGCCGTATGCTCCATCTCATTGAACAAATACAGTGCCCTCCTGCACGAATTCCCAGATGTCTTCAAGCCAGAACTGTGTCAGGTGCCAGGTACCCAGGCCAAGCACGGCATCCATCACCACACCACCACCACAGGCCTGCTGACACATGCCAAGTTCCGCCGCCTGCCGCCCAAGAAACTCCAGGATGCTAAACAAGCGTTCACCAAGATGGAAAGGATGGGTATCTGCAAAAAGGCATCGAGTCCATGGGCGTTCCCCCTCCACATGGTGAAGTAACCAGATGGTTCCTGGAGGCCCTGTGGGGACTATCGCCGGCTGAACCTAGTGACAACACCGGACCACTGTCCCCTGCCAAACATGTATGACCTAACAGGAGCCCTGCACGGGGCCAAGATATTCACAAAAATGGATTTGCTCAAGTCCTGTTTTCAGGTACCAGTACATCCTGATGACGTTCCAAAGACAGCCATCATCATGCTGTTTGGGACATATACCTTCTCCTACTCCACCTTCGGCCTCAGGAATGCCGGGGCCACATTCCAGTGCCATATGGACAGCATCTTGGGGGACCTACCTTTCTGCGTCTGCTATGTGGACAAAATCCTGATCTTCTCCAGGTCCCTCGAGGACCACCTGGATCACGTCCGGGCTGTGCTGAAACACCTTCAGGAGAACAGATTGGTCAGCAGATTCGACAAATGCACCTTCGGAGTGGAGAAGGTAGACTTCCTGGGACACGAAGTCTCTCCGACAGGTGTCGGCCCCATGTCCTCCAAGGTGAATGCAGTGAAGGATTTTTCATCACCAAAAAATGACCAAGTCCCTGCAGGAGTTCCTTGGCATGGTCAACTACTACCGATGATTCATGCCGGACATTGCCCGCATCATGCATCCCCTAACCAGAGTGCTGAAGAGCAAGCCGAAAGCACTGTCTTGGGAAGCCCGCAACAGATGAATGCAGCCCTCGCCCAAGCCACCACCTTAATATATCAGGACCACTGCCCCCCTGAGACTTACCAGCGATGCCAGCAACGTTGCTTGTGGAGCCGTGCAGGAGCAGATAGTAGACAGTTCCCCCTGCCTGCTTGCTTTTTTTAGCCACAAGTTAAAGCTGCTGGAGACCCACTACAGTGCATTCAACAGGGAACTGCTGGCAATCTACCAAGCTGTGTGGCACTTCAAGTATCTCTTGGACGGCAGCCCTTTCACCATCCTGACAGACCACAAGCCGTTGGTACATGCGTTCACGAAGGTGGGAGATGCATGGTCGGCAAAACAGCAACGGCACCTGGCTGCTATCTCCGAATTTGGATGCACCATCAGTTACGTCCCTGGCAAGAACCCAGTAGCTGATGTCCTATCAAGAATTGAAATAAATTCAGTCCACCTGGGCATAGAATATGAAGACCTGGTGAAGGAACAGGCCACAGACCCAGAAACGGCAGTTTACTGCACAGCACTTACCACACTGAAATGGGAAGACGTGCCAATGGGTGAATCCAGATCGACACTTCTCTGCGACACCAGCACAGGCTGCCCACGCCCCCCTGATACCCATGTCACAAAGAAAGCAGGCGTTTGACATCATCCACAGGCTGTCCCATCCATCAGGATGAACAACAACGCGCCTGATGACAGAGAAATTCGTGTGGCACGGGATCAGGAAGGACGCACGAGAATGGGCGAAGAACTGCATACCATGCCAGACAAGCAAGATCACCCAGCACACAGAATCAGGCATCAGAGACTTCCCTCAACCACGCCAGCTTTTCGGATACATCCACGTAGATGTCGTAGGACCTCGGCTGCAATCAGGGGCACCAGATACCTCCTGACAATCATAAACTGTTCCATAAGATGGCCTGAAGCAACCCCAATGGTAGAAGCATCAACAAGCGCCTGCATGGAAGCCCTACTATCAAGTTGGATAAGCTGTTTCAGTGTGCCGGCCGATATAACTACAGACAGGAGCCCGGCATTCTTATCGGAACTCTGGGTCTCCCTGGCACGCCTAATGGGGACAACACTCCACAGTAAGATGGCATACAACCCTGCGGCCAACAGTATGGTGGAGAGAACCCACCGTTCATTGAAAGCAGCTCTGATGGCGCGTTGTACTGACGAAAATTGGAAGGCGCAGCTGCCCTGGTTCCTGCTGGGTCTCCGCACCGCATCAAAGGCAGATGGAGAGGAATCTCCTGCAGAGAAAGTCTATGGCAAAGCACTGGCCATACCTGGAGAATTCTCCCCCACTGAGCTGGATGACCCGGATATACCCCTTCCAAGTTTAAGAGAAATTGCAAAGAAGTTTGCACCCTGCCGAAAGACTTTAGCGGACAGGACCCATAACTTCAGCCCAGAAGGCCTGAAAACCTGTACACATGTCTTCATGAGGAGCGACGCCCACCCTTGACCAGACCATACAGAGGACCATACTGAGTTGTCAGTAGAACATCCAAGGCCTACCTCGTCAACATCCATGGGCGGGAAGACTGGATATGTGTCGATAGGTTAAAGCCAGCCTTCCTAATGGACAGCGTAACCTGGGAAGAAACCGACAGATGTCCCAGAATTCCTCCGCAAAACAAGACATCGGATGAAGTGATCGGCATCCCGAAACGAAGTCAAGGACGTCCCAAGGGCCGCACTAAGGATGTCATCCACCCGGCAAAACTGTCGGACGATTCAGCAGTCGAAGCCGCCCCACAACCGCAGATATCAAGAACTCAGGGTTGGCTCCTGCTCCCAAGAATCTAACATGATTAACATTCAACAGATCTTCCAATTATTATTTCATAATAATTGTCTTTGTGGGGGGGGGAGTACTTGTAAAGATGTCTTCTTTGCCCATTAATTACGATCATGTATCGCATCTATCAATGCAGCAAGAATCTCATGTATATATTTGTATGTAGAATTTCCTGGCCTTTTCGCCAATATACAGTATATTTTATCAATGTATGTACATTATGTCTCTTGTTATTGTTATTTGATTGACTGTAAACAAGCACAAATTGCTCTCACTCAACGTGCGGGTTGCTGCGACCTGGGGTCGGGCACCTCATTTCCCTCCGCATGCTGCTACGTATACCTTTGCCCAGGTAATAAATCAATCAGTACCCAGTTCTGTCTTCTTTGACCTCACACTACAAATACCTTGAACCATAATCTAGGGGGACAACCTCATGAACAAGCTAATGGAAATTTTTAGCAGGCCCCAAAATGAAAATGTGCTTCTACTGACACCAATACTAAATTGGATCTTAGCTGTGATGGTGTGCTGATTCACTGGGCAGACATTACAGATCAATTCTAACTTGGTTATGGTGGATTCTTGTATTTTCAGTGATTTTAGGTTATGCATGTGAGTTGCATGGACAATCCATGGAATTACTGCTGAAAGAAGTTTTACTTTCAGGGTCTTTTAATCTTTTTTTTTTTTTTTATGTCAGACAGGTTTTGAGTTGAAGAAAATGCAGTTGTTGAAGCAAGCTAGTACCCCTTTTTTAAACATATATTATTATATTATTGTGCCTGTACTGTAATGGTGGTGGATAGTGACAACATTTGGTTGTTGTTTTTTGTAACAGTTTTCTAAGACAATATGAGCAAGGTAGGGAAAAGAGCTGAAGCGGAAGCAGTGTTCCTTGAGGTGAGAAAGAGAAGAGAAAATGGTGAACATTGATTCCACATCAGTGCCAAAGCTCCATGATGATATGAGTCCTTAGCAGAATTAGCTATACTCATGGCTTAAAGGTGAAATAAACAAAGAGGCATGGCTCACAGGCAAATATCCCAAGTGGCATCCACAATGTCAGAACTGCTATATTCTCATAAAGAGCTACAACAAGTAATGGAAAAATGCCTGGGAGATAAACTAGCTGCCACCTTTACTGCTGGCAAGTAGTGCCTCAGCAAGAATTGGGAGCACCTGTTGGAACCCAGCGATGACATGTAACAGCATTAAATGCCAAAACCAATTAACAAAACAGAGCCCACAAGAAATATGAGACAAAGCCTAACAGTTGGTAAGGATGGATACTCAATACAGATTGATTGGCTAGGGACATGTCATTGTAGCAAATACATTTACTACCATACATCCTGTATGAATGTATCCAGAGCTACATGGGTTCCTAAAATTGAAGAGCTAGAGGTTTCACTGTTCCAGAAAAAGTGTGAATTTCTCATCCAAACACTGTAGAACAGATACAGCAACAGAGGTTTCATGATTGAGTGTCAGTGCTTGGATCAGGTACTCTGTTCCTCATAAATCCAACTTAGTGGCATTCTTGAAAAATTGAGTTTCTTGGATACACCATGACATGTAGATGACAAAAAAAAAAAAACATTATAAAAACCACCTGAATATGAAAGAAGGAATGAAAACTCCTCCAATCTCAAGAATATCCTTTAAAGGTGAAGAGACGATGGATCCACAACCTCTCTTTAATTTTCCTGTCACACTCCTCCCTGACAAAGAAAAAATACAGCAGAATGAAGACTTACAGAACAGGGTGTTAGTTTATAGAACAACTAAAGAAAAGGCACTGGTTCTGTCTCAGCAACCCCTGTACCATATGGATGCAATTCCAGCACCACTAGGCAGTGTAGCAGCTTACCACCTCAAATACCAAACGTTCAGCAAGTTGCTTATCAACCTGAATGAAAGACTTGGCTTAGGAACCAGCTATGGAAGCCTGCAGAGTTAACTAACCAGAGAAAGTGAAGACGTTATGGAACAGGCTGAGGAAGATAGTGTGCCTACTACTGCCGCAAAGAGTCATGTGTATGGAACACCGAATTTCTCTGCAATAGGTAGCTTAGACTGTCAGAAGAAGACACTAAAGAGGGCCAGTTTCAGTTCTACATCTGCTATTGTTACTGAAAATCCTGAGACAACCAGTGTTGAAGTTGGGAGGGATGACAATTTAAACTTTTCCTCCTCCTCTTGAGACAGGAGAAAGACTCTCAAATGTATGCCAGACAATGCCAGTGCCATTGCCTGGCATATCTCTGTCGTTCAGCAACATAGGTAATATCCAAAGTCTGGAGACACCTTCTGATGGTGTGACTGAAGACATACTGCTAATTTGGCATCTTGTGAGACAGGTACAATGTTTACAACTGCTGGAAGTGCTATATAAAGATGTATGGGTCTAGAAACCTTTGCATTCGGTGCAAAATTGTTGTTACATAACGTATCTAGCACAATCACGTATCTTCCACTGATACCAGCCTCTCAAACAGACCCTGGTGTTCTGAAAGAGATGTCATGTCTAGTGAAAACATCTGAAGTCCTGGGGACACAAACTATCACTGGTAACTTTGTGGGCAGGCACGAATGCACTAAGTTTCCTCCATCATTGATCAATGATGATAGTACTCCCACAAGAACAGCTGTGGTTGTAGATCCAATGTTTGCAATATGTCTGTGGTCTTCCTTATAGGAACAGCTGTGGTTGCAGATTCAATGTCTGTAATAAGTCAGTGGTCTTTATAAGGAAGACCACTGACTTTGGAGCAATTGAAGGTGGTACCCTGACAACATGCTGGATGATATTCTTGAAGGAGCTGCCGGAATCCACTTCTGTGACTAATACAAACAAGTCTCACGCCTCTAAAGAAGTAATACCGGTATGACAAGTCATGACAAGCAAAGGTGTTTGAAGTCTGTGGGACATACAAGGCTCTGATTCACCGGATTTTTTCCTAGTTTTTGCCAGTTAGACAGAACTTTTGATTTTTTTTCACGGCCTGGGGCCAGAATGAAGAGTGTGTTAGAGTTAAATGGTACTATGAAATGGTACTATGAAGAAGGTTATGGAGTTCCAATCCACTCATCATGGAGCAGATACCAGAGTCATTTACATTCAGACTGCAGCTTTAAAAAAGAAAGTGTGGAGTGAGTAGTCATCTAAGCAAATGACGCAGATGTTATCGCACATATTTGAATTATTCTCACTTTGTAAAACTTCCTGAAATGGGGTTATGAACCACATATTCTAGCTCTTTGACTGTCCATAAGGTTGCATCTACACAGAATCACTCCCCTTCATCCACAGTCTAAGCAGATGCAATATCACTGGCTTTTCTGCCTCCATCGGTAAAAAGACATAACCAAATAGCAGGAAAGAGGTGGAAATATAGTACCAGAAAATGAAGACTGGTGATGCAAAGGAGGTTTCCTTAAACATCATAGCAGCAGATGTGATCCAACAGGCCAGAGATCTTTTAGTGACTTTACATGGGGAAGGATGATGACTTCAATGAGTCCGAGCTGGAGAACCTAAGAGTTCACAACTTTTTGAATGACAGGTCAGTACAGCTAAAAATTCTGCCCTTATGTCAAACAGGCAGCATTGGCCATACTGTTGTACAAAACAGCCCATATTGCACAACCAGATTTGGGACCATTCACAAATTATGGCTGGTACACAAGCAACATGGCCAGATCAGATGTTCAAGAATATTAATGGAAATGTCTGAAAGGCTGTTCATGTGCAAGGAAAGTAAACCCTTGTGCATTGGTTGTCATTGCCTGGGTCAAATAGCAAGCGCAGCTGGAACAGAAACTGTTCATGCAGCGGGGAAGGCATCCCTTGTTACACTGGTTGCCGTTGCAGGATTGGAAGTCGAGCAGCATTCAAAACTCACTGCTGCATTCATTGAAAAAAGCAGGGGCTCTAATGAATATGGCTAATAAACATGATTCTCTTTTGCATATGACAGATATCATAACAAGCTGTATATATTTTGCTGATTGAGTTACTGAGGATTACAGTGTAATGTACTGAGGAAGTAGTGTAATGTTGTTTAATCTTGCAGCTTAAAATTGTTATTTTTCTTTTTTATCAAAAATATTAGCTTGTGGTTGATGTTCTCATGGCAGTCACTGACACACTATTATCAGATCTAAATGCAGTGTTCATTGATGTTCTTTTGGTCACATTAAAGTACAAAAAATGTTGTGAAATAGCGGTTATTCAGGTATTTTCCCATACATAAGCATAATTTATTTAATTTTGAGAAATTACCAAATATCACAGAAATGCCTTCAAGCAATTTAGTGTTAGATAAGGTATGGGTAGTAGTACTTTGTCATGAAGACAAAACTACATAAAACTATATAGAGACACACAAATGGTGAGCTTCAAGCATGTAAGGATATGATATTTTGTGGCTCCCCAAAACTTTTCAGCAGCTTGTTCACAGCCTTGTCCCCCTTGAATATGTTCCTAGACATATGTAGATGTGTTTAGCACGGGCTTATCTTTTACAGCACGCCAAATCTACTTTCCAAAAAATCGGGTTTGGTCCCTGGTACCTTAGGAATAACTTACACCTAAAGGGAATTTTGACTGATAAGTGTTTCTGTATCGGCCAAGATTTTAACCAGGGCATTTAGTTTAAAAACAATGATAAACAGTTGACATTTTCCTTTGGGGTATCAAGAGAGATAGTTTATATCAACTGTGCTGAACATATTACTGTCAAATTCAGGTTAATTAACCAAGTGTTAAGCTAAAGCTACACAAGGCATTAAAGGAGAGGAACCAGATTTTCAGTTGCACATGCAAGTATTATAGTGCATACCACTATAATGAAAATGAAGGTGTGAATCTGGAGAAGAATAATGGGGTAAATGCAGGGGTTAATGTGAATGCAGTCTAAAGTTGGTAAAGTGAGCATTTTCACGAACTGCTGAGTATAAATGATGGAAAATAGGCAGAGTGGAAAGGATTAGTACAAGGTTGGGAAAGGGACCAGAGATTACGGGATTAAAAGTGAGATGTTGCAGCACAGCAGTGAAAATGTGAGTGGCTGACCAGGAGGCTCTGGATAAGGGAAAGTTTCCCGAGGAATGAGCGAGAGAAATAACTGTTTCTTTGTTTAAGGGCAGGGGGACTGAGGTGACTGAAAATTATAGGGGCATACCATTGCTTAGCATACAAGGGAGGAGGCATGTTAGCAGTATTATTGGAAAAGTAACAGATGACAAAAGGATTTGCAGAAGAACAATGTGAGTTTCAATAAGGAAG